>NC_056735.1:851051791-851301791 GCF_019279795.1 Protopterus annectens | reverse complement strand
ATATCCGTTTTCAGTAGAGGCCCGAGGAGAAAAGCTCCAATACACAATAGAAGTACATATTTAAATTGCAAGATTCAAAGTATTGTACTCAATAACAGGATACATATCATTTGTATTTATGACAGTTTAGCAGCATGATAGCAGAGATAATTGAAAGAGGTAGGTAACTATCTATGCACATAACACATGTAATATCCACCTCTCTAGTATCGTTTGCAAGCAGTAGCAGCTGTGCATGTGTACATGTTATGCAAATGTGTAGTGACCCTTGTTACAGGGCTGGACCTCTCTAGTATCATTTGCAAGCAATAACAGCTGTGCATGTGTACATGTTATGCAAATGTGTAGTGACCCTTGTTACAGGGCTGGACCTCTCTAGTAATGTGTAGTGACCCTTGTTACAGGGCTGGACCTCTCTAGTATCATTTGCAAGCAATAACAGCTGTGCATGTGTACATGCTATGCAAATGTGTAGTGACCCTTGTTACAGGGCTGGTCCTCTCTAGTATCGTTTGCAAGCAATAACAGCTGTGCATGTGTAAATGTTATGCAAATGTGTAGTGACCCTTATTACAGGGATGGACCTCTCTAGTATCGTTTGCAAGCTATAACAGCTGTGCATATGTACATTTTATGCAAATGTTTAGTGACTCTTGTTACAGGGCTGGACCTCTCTAGTATCGTTTGCAAGCAATAACAGCTGTGCATGTATACATGTTATGCAAATGTGTAGTGACCCCTGTTACAGGGCTGGTCCTCTCTAGTATCATTTGCAAGCAATAACAGCTGTGCATGTGTACATGTTATGCAAATGTGTAGTGACCCTTGTTACAGGGCTGGACCTCTCTAGTATCGTTTGCAAGCAATAACAGCTGTGCATGTGTACATGTTATGCAAATGTGTAGTGACCCTTGTTACAGGGCTGGACCTCTCTAGTATCGTTTGCAAACAATAACAGCTGTGCATGTGTACATGTTACGCAAATGTGTAGTGACCCTTGTTACAGGGCTGGACCTCTCTAGTATCGTTTGCAAGCAATAACAGCTGTGCATGTGTACATGTTACGCAAATGTGTAGTGAACCTTGTTACAGGGCTGGGCCAAATGGCTATGTGCACACCTACATAGAGTGGATATTGAGAGTAGAGACACACTGGTTGAACTACCAGGTTTGTGTAGCCTAACCTCTCATTGCCAACCTAACAGCTGCTTGCACATACTGTATGTAAGGTAGTGCACAGAATTGGTAATGAAACAGGTTGCATATCATCATTAACTCCAGTGTAACATCTTCAGTAGGAGTGTAAGATGTAGGAGACTGCTGCCCATGTGTAACAGCCGCTTCATAGGTGATGGCTTACACTATCTGATTATATCCTGATCATGTTGATAGTGGCATCAGAGTCTATTGATATATGACTCTGTTTGGAGAGTGGGTGTCTGTGCCCAACAGAGCTCATGGTCCTGATGGATATGTGAGTATATACCCAGAGAAGGAAACAGACCTGTAGACACTTGCATCATCTGTAATCAACTAACAGGATGTGATATGCTCCTCAGAGAAGGATTGCTGCTAAAGGTAGCTACAATGTTTCCGTAATAGCCAGCGTTGTCACGTCCATAACACAAATATTTACATGTGAGCATCACTGTCTAAAACATCTTCATAAGCAATAAGTAAACTAAATACAGTACTTGGTACCTGTAGTATTGAATGCTCATACAGGCATGTCCACTAGTCAGCTACTGGTGTTTACTAATGTCAGCTTTGTGTATGTGGCTATCCTGGAGGAATGTAATCTCTATGCCATGTACACTGCCAAACCCACCTAACACCACACCCCACACATTGTTTAGGATGCAGCTACAGGGGGGTAAGCTGGAAGGCAGCCCAGTCTACAGCCATGACTGGACCGGACAGTCATGAGGTGTAGGTTAACACATGCATCTCATCATCACAACCAACACATACCCTTACCAGAACACAGTAAGGACACCCACACTCACTGCCAGAAATCATACACATTCACAGACGCTTCTAAGTATCTGGCCAAACAAGTGACCTCTCAAGCTGGAAGAAACAGACAACGAAATACACAAACTGTATGACATAATTTGCATAATTGTGCCACACCTCAGAACACGTGGCCGGAAATATACCCAACAGTACTCATTTGTGAATGCAAACTGTAGCACTATGTTACACACCAACCTTTATGAGGGCATGCATACTTTCAGCTGTCTGTCTGCCATGATTAGCCACATACCCATACACTCAGACCACCTTTTGAACTATACACATGGCTCTGGCATATTC
Source organism: Protopterus annectens (assembly GCF_019279795.1). Classification (NCBI taxonomy): domain Eukaryota; kingdom Metazoa; phylum Chordata; order Ceratodontiformes; family Protopteridae; genus Protopterus; species Protopterus annectens. The sequence continues at coordinate 851,299,475 of NC_056735.1, read as the reverse complement.
CATGTTGTTGTTGTTCAGGACCTGTGATGCAGTAGCCTGGACTGCATGGAAACACATGTAGGAACTGTCAGGTCTTGTAGCCCATGCAGGTATGTCCCAAGGCCTAGGTGGCATTCTGCCATTGGCAAGAATGATACTGCAGTACAGGGACCAAAGGACTGTATTCCACAATTGTCTAATGTAAGTGGTGCAAGTCAAAGGGTATCCAGTATCTGTCTGCCTGGGATAACATGGTTGACAGACCATGATGCTTTGCCAGACAGGGCTTGTACCTGTCACCCCTGGGAATCTGGGTACTGCCTAAGGCCCATGCTTCCCCTATAATGCCTTCATCATGCACAGTTCAAGTGAAGGTCCACTGCTGTTACAGGGACAGCCAAGCAATAAACTGTGGGTCTCGCTACACAATGATACATCAGAAACACTATATGGACACACATATGTCAATCCCTAACATGGAGACTATATCTGTGCAGTGGCTGAGAAATGTTTCAACGCTCCGGAGAGCACATCTGCATGACCATGTTATAACACATACCTCACCTCTTTCCCATTATCTTTTTATTGGAACACACGGGCCGCAGGTGTGTCCATATTCCTGAAGGATATGTACACCCCCACGCTAGCTGCACTTGCATAACTTCAGATGCATTATGCTGAGCAACTACCTTTGTGCCAAAGTGGAATTCAAATTGCACCTTGCGACAGATCACCCACCATGCCAAGGATTTCCCAACTGTCGTAATGTGCTGTAATGGGGAAGATTAGGTCTGAGACAAAAAAACATAATAATGGCTCCTCTCAACTATTCCAATATGAACTGGGAAGACTCCTCATGTACCAACACCTGTGCTCAATGCATGTTGGATTCCATCAACCCCAATGACCTGGATCACAGTAGTCACACAAACAGGGCTAACAGTATGCTACACATAGTCGGTCTCCAATGCCAATGTTATGTTTCCTAAGAGCAAAGTGGTGACTGTCATGGCACCCATGCAGATGGACAATGCATGTGCAAATGCTGAATCCTACACAAATGAATCTTAAGCAGTCACATATGTGCAGTGATTGTGCCATTGAAACAGAAACAAGATTCAACCAAACACAAACTGGTGGTACCATGCTTTAAACTGTACCACAGAAGGTAGTAACTGTTGCAAGAGTGAACACACATGAGTGTAGGTGATCCCTGGTCAGCCTCAGTAAGATGCAGATACACCATATAAAACCACACAAAGCTACTGTGGGTCTAATCAGCCGCATATTATGAGGCCAAGCACAGAGCATTCTATAGCTCAGGACTATATTAGATCACCGAACATTTGCAATGCTGAGTGTTCTAATATCGACCCATTTTCAGCAAACGCTGAAAATATTGAAGTAACAGGAAATCAAAGTCTTTCCTAGGGAAAGAATTTGGTTGTCTGTTTCTGTTGCTTCGGTATTTTCAGCGCTCTGGTGGAACGTTATGGGTCGGGTTCAGGTAAGTATGCCATTGTGTGGACGTGTGGGTTAGGGCGGGTTAGATGAGATAGGGTTAGGGCGCAGGTCAGGTAAATGTGCGATTGTGTGGATGTGTGGGTTAGGGCGGGTTAGGTGAGTTAGGGTTAGGGCGATGGATTGGTGACTTTTCGATAGTGACGGAACTTAGGGTTCGGGTATGGGTTAAGGTAAGTGGATAGTTAGTGGTGTATGTATAGTTTAGTGTAGGGTTAGGTGTAAGAGTTTAGGTGTATGTGTTTGGATTGCTGTTTGTTTGGTGTGCTTGTGTTTTGTGTATGTGTTTTGGAACAGCGAATTTCTTCCCTAGGAAAAAATTTGCTGTTCCGAATGTTCAATGTTTCATTTTCGATTGTTAGGGTTCGATATTAGAACACTCGACATTTTGAATATTCGGTGTTCTAATATAGACCCTATAGCTGTGTCATTAATCGTAATGGCAACAACAAGACCTGCCGTGCTGCACAGCACTATGGCATGGGAAGTACTGCACCTACAGAAATAGCACCTGTTCATCCAGATAGGGTCTTGGAGAACCTAAACCCACTCCCACCTCCCCCCAACAGGTACACTTAGTTATATATCCATGTACACTACAGGGCCCCTGTAATAACAACTATGCAGGTACAAGCTGCACTCCCTAAAGCCATACATACAGTTTTCATGGGACCTGTCAACATCCCAAGGTGTATCTGACACAAATGTAAGAACAATCAGCTATCCGCATACACATCATGTTCAATCACAGCTCCATGTCAGGCTGTGTACACACGAATGGTGCACAGCAACAGTTATCATACCCCACAAAGGGGGAGACGCCATTGATAATGGGAAATAGTGCACAACTACCCTGCTGAGTCTGGTCTGTAAAGCCATGAACCGTGATCAACGTATTTGATGTACTCAGTACAGCTGTAGATGACAGTAGGGTTGATTCACACTGCATATCATGACCTTGCCAGGTCATAGGACACCATCACGCATGCTGTGTTCCAGCTACACTCAGTGAACCAGGTGTATATTCCTATGTCACAGGAGTGGTTGGCAACTGGACTGCTGGCAGAAACAACACTACAGAAGGTGTCTGACTAATACATGCATATCAAACCAGTGCCAGCTACAGTAATACAGGGTTAATTCATTGTACTCCCCCTCTTTGTTATCTTTACCACACAGACTAACACAGAAGGCATCTGCCTATTGATGTTTGCAAATGACTATGAACTAGGAGCAATAGTTGACTCAATGTGTACTGCGTTCAACATACAGAAGGGCCTTTGTGTGTCAGATATGTGGTGTATGATGTATGGCCACAATCTGACAGCTAAGTATTGCATTGTCATCCCCTATGTTAAAAACCCTGTACCCATGAACTACCACCTAGGCAGCAGTCAAAATAATGGCAACTGTGTGTGTATGGGATGCAGCTGGATAGTAGTCTTTCCTTTGATAGTTACTTCACCACACCAGTCAGGTAGTCATATGTGGCACCCCTAATCATGACAGGGTGCCATACATAAATATAGAGATAATTATTCAGCCATACTCAACCTTATGTGATCCATAATATATCACATATTTCTGTTAAGGGTTATTGCCTACACTGCCCTTCCCAATCCCTAGCTCCACTATGTAGCATGCAGCCTACCCTGAATAAAGCCATGTCCAACCCAGAGATGTTGGCATGCTACACTTAACATCCTGATCCCAAATAAACACATACTTTATGGACATCCACCTTTTTAGTACAAGGATCACAACATGCCTGACAGATCTCTGTCCTATACACTTAACATACTCTTGCCATACTATGCATCCCTGTCCAGCGAAGCTGCACATCGCCCCTCTCTGTGACATGGTGTGATGACCACATGCCAAATATATCAGTAACCCTGTGGATGAGTTCTGTGGCACTGCTTGAACTGGCCACTGAAACTTACCTGTCTGTTGCCTACAGCTAGGTAACCTGTCTGCCTAGGCTCATAAATGACCCAGGTCATATACCCTACTAGTTCACTATGACCATACATGCTATAGTTGATATCCAACCCTGAAAATACCATCATGCTAGCTATTGTCCCATGTGTTACACATGTGCAACACAGGCAATACATGGCAGGATGCTACACAGCTGTACAGTGCCATGTAGATGTATATGGCAAAACACACACATGCTTGCAAGTCTGCAGGGTCACAGGTCATGTCCCTAATAGCTACGTATGACTATATATGTGACATATACACAGCATTAAGGTCAATTGCATTAATGTGAACACATCCAGGCATGTGCTGATAGGTAATGTCACCAGTACAGGCAAACAGACATGCCCACGTCAAGACAACATCCGCATGGAGTATGAGCAATGTCATCACATGACACACACATATATGGCGATAACATCACATCACCAGTAAGTGTCAAATGTGTGTGACTTAAACATGTCAGTGGTAATAGTGTCATGTAGATTTACAAAGACTTATTTGTAATCATAATAAATGTGATACACATGTATGTTCAGCTGTACTTCTGTACTTCTCTGTGAGTTACTGTGACCTGTCTCCATCATTATGTCTTCCAGGTATGCCATGTAGCAGGGTGCCAGTGTACACCCGCTTGGAGGATGAGGTCTTCATCCCATACCTCGACAACCATACAACACTCTTCAGCCATGTGCCACAGGATGCACAGCAGCAGAATGCCCTGTGGGAGGAACTCTGCAGAAGGGTAAATGATGTTGGCAGTCACAATCGCACCTATCAGCAGGTGTGCCAACACTGCACTGACCTCATAAGATGGGTGAAACAGCGTGCTAATGCAATCGGTAGGGAACAAGGTGCAACAGGTAGAGGCCACTCTCCCAGCCCCTATTCACACGTACCGTGGAGCTACTAGCCAACCTGGGGACACCTACAGACCTCCATCCACAAGCTTTAGCTGGTATTGTGGAGGTAGGTGTCACTCAACCACCGAGCCTGGAGTTGCCTGGTAAGTCAGTACTGCACATATAACACAACTATATTTCACATAGTTACATGTGTTACTGTACAATATGTAATGTAACATATGCAAGGCATGTATGCACACATGCCACATACTATAGTCTACTACTCTATGTATGTGCAGATATGCATACTCCATATTATAGTGTATTGTACTGGCTTATGTGCTAACATGGACATTGCACCATGTAGCTATCACACAGGTGTGGATAATGATCTTACTGCTGTGACACTCCTGTTTAGGTACCTCTGGCATTTTATAGTGACAGCAGCCTGTGTCAGGTGAGATTGTTATTATTTACCAGGCTTGATAATGCACAGATCATATTAATTGCATGCTATCTGCCATAACACATGTACACCTAATGTATGGTGGTCCTGTTAATAGACACTGGTCAGACCTGCAATGCATCACAGTGGTTACCCTTGTGAAACAATTGAAGACTATATGAAACACCTACACTAAACCTTCCAAACTGTCATTGCCAGATGTGTAGACAACTGTGAATACAATGGTGGAGGCGTGTTTCACTGTAGGGACAGGTACTACATATCAGCATTACACATGCTGGTAATACGAACAGTACTGTACAGAGAGCATATGTGTGCACACACTCAACGTGTTGAAGCTGTAGTATGACCGGCCCACAGGATACACCCTTGTGGATTATACCCTTGCTATGAATGACACACAATGTCACGTACTATCTGACATGCCTATGACATGTAGTGGGCTGACTGCAACACTGCTCAACTATCCTGCAAAACATGATGTCTCACATCCCATACATACCACCCTTTGTCTGCATAACCCTGTCCTCAGTGGAGCATATGACATCTATGGGTGTATGTCATATGGGATAACACTGACATGTGAAATAGATGGCCATCACAACCACTGGACAGAACATGTGTACACATGGCCATGGAGGATGGCCAGAGACATGAAGTAACACACACAGTAGAAGTGATGTACATGTGTGTACACCCTGTCCAGACAGCACACAGCATGCATGGCTTACAATTGTTGACATGGGGTATATGTAGGAGCTGTGGCCACACATGGCTGTACATGTCATGAACATATCACCTGTGACTACTTAGGAACATACAGAGCAGAGCTGGATTTCCCTGAGTCTGTCAATACAGGCCTTGTGTAGGTCCTATGATCCTGTTATTTGAGTATGTTTGCAGGCATTGCATTAGTTGGGCATGTCTAATGACATACATGCCACATGGGTTGTTATATGATATGATAGGTGTCATGGGTGACCAGTAGAGAGGGAATATTACCTCTGTTAACATAGATATCAAAACGTATGTACTGTTAGCATGCTATCTGCCATGTGCATGTGTGTAATGACTGTGGGACATTGCAGACACTACACCCCTGAACCACACTGCACACCATTATCAGGTGGTGTGATGCCAAGGATTACCCCTCACTCAGCCTTCTACAGCCATCTTGCACAGCCAACCACTACACACCCATGAAACAATGCATACATGCATGTCAGTACTGGCACATTGTGTCTGCATGTGGGGTATGATGCTCCCAACCACAGTCACACCCAGTATAACTCCCATGGGCATACCGACTGATGTCAGACACATTCACATGCCCTAGCCCATAGAACCTCCGGATATCCCCTGTGGTGCATGTAGTACCTGTGCATTACTGCAGTGTGGCAAACTAAGTAGTTAGGAAGTGCATTTTTGGGCCTGGCAAAGTGTGGCAATGTGTCTGAGTCCCTTAGAGAGTGTGGTTGTGTTGACAATGACATCTGTTCATGTGAACAGCCATGTGTGCTACACCTAATGTATGTCTACTATATCTCTGTTGCAGATGTCACTCACCAGCGCACATATATGTTCTTACAGCACACCAACATGTCAGCTTTTTGGCAGATGGAGTAACTGCATGCACTTGTAATAGTAATGGCTAGTCAGTCAGGGGTTTGAACCCCTGTACTTTTAGGTGTGTGACAGACAATGCTTAGGTTTTAGTCTCCAAGCCCTTCTCTGGTGTACATTGCCTCTGTCTGTCCCTCCCACACACTCTCTAGTGGATGTGGAGTTGTACACTTGCTCAGCAGCAGCTTGTGTTTTGTAAGTGATGGTCATAATCAGGTGATGGCCTCTGTACCTATTGCAGTCCTCCTCTAGCTGATTGCATGTGGAACAGCTGTGATGATGTTCCCATAGCTAATCACATGGAAACACAGTACAATATCTAGGAACATCATGTTGGTGTTTGCCCATGACAGTCACTGTGAGTGGAACCTGGATCTGGTGTTTTGTAAACGGCATCACAGATGATATCTGGATATTCCTCAAACAACATACATAGTGGAAAATAGCCTAAAGACAGGAGGGTGACATGCCAGACATGACTACAGCATGCAAGTGTAGCTATGGTTCATTGAGACTACTGCCAGTTTAACAAGTTGTGTGTAGTAATGGCTATTCTGCATGTTTTAAAACAGACAAGACAGTGCTCTGTTTGTGAGGGAACCCCCATCTGTAGGGCCATCTGTGGACTGGTCAGTGTGTGGAACCATTTGTTTCCTGTGTTACTCACTGAACACACATCTGTGAACTGCAGAAGCATATTGTGAGGACTGCAGTCAGTACATGGTGATAGTGATGAGAGTTACTGCCATTGCATCCCTGATTGGACATATGTCACATGAAACAGTGGCATGACAGTCACTGACTGAGGTTCTCACAGTGACATGCCAATAATGGGCCACTGTTCATAGCTGCAGTCACAAGTCTTCTACATTTTGTACAGATGTCATGCAGTATATATGCATGTGTTGTGCTTCCTCTGCAAATGTATACCATCTGTTGTGTTCGGTTGATGGTCATATCTATGCATGCTGTTATAAGTAATCCTGAATGCTGTTGACTATTACTAAGTCATATCTGTGTTAAAACTGCAACATCATAGGCTGTATGGGTTTGGAGTTCCCAGCAGAACCTCCTGTCCCACTTCAGCTGGCCATGGCATCGGGCACCAGCACATCTGGGGCACAGCCTTGGACCTCCACCTCTGTTGACTCTACACTACCTTCTGGTGGAACTGCCACTGAGGATGGGGCTTTTCCCCCCTGAGAGCAGGTCCAGACAGGAACATGTCCGCTGTCATACAGTCCTGGACGTGCTGCATAGGGGGCTCAATAAGGGGTTTTGAGGCCAGATATGCCAGCTCGAGGGCAGAGTGTCACATTTAGAGGGTGAGCCTGTCCCTCCTAGACAGTCCCCAGCACAGCCACCTTTGCAGCTGTTTTGGTGCATTGGTGGCTGCCCATGGCTGGGGACCTCCATCCCACTGTTTCCATCTGGGGGCTCATGGGCTTGTGATTGCTGAACACCCCTCCCCATCCAAGGTGTATCCCCCCACATGTGTCATATACCGACCTTGTATGCTGTCTTGTCTGTCATCCTACCCAACCTATCCTCCACGAGCATACCTACTCTCCTTCCCTCGCATCCTACTCTCGCCCTATGGAAACAAAAGGCCAATCTGTTCCTAGAACTACATTTGCCCCATACATAGCAGTCCATTTCACACACGTGCCCACTGGTCACATGTAACCTTTTTAATTTGCATCACAACATACTCCAGTTGTCCTCACCCCTGTCTTTGAGGCACACAATCCTGGTATGCACATGACTCCTAAAGTTTCCAGGTACACGTGATGCAGATTACACCATTGTACACACGACACTACCTGCCCCTCTATGGTTACCCCATTTACCTTTTTCATGATGATGATGTTACACACAGCACCTTGTAAGAGTACTGTTCTCACATAATGATTGGACAGGTACTGTTGTGTTAATGTAAATAAATGCGCAGAGTGATGTATTTGTCCAATGTACAAATGTTTGCGTGTATTAATGACACATGTCTGTCTGAGGGAGTCTTGATATTACATAGGACAACACCACTACATAATACATGTGTTGCTGGTGTTTCCATTTTCATTCCTTTGTAATGCTTTGTTGTCACATGGGATGTTCTTGATTGATATATTGATATATATATATATATATATATATATATATATATATATATATATATATATATGTATATATATATATATATATATATATATATGTATATATGTATGTATCTATATCTGGACATAAACACTCACACATACATCTACATGATGGAATACATTTCCTATACTGTTGAATGACTGTGCTGGACAACATGTTTGTGATAACATCCAATGTCTGTATATCTGACATGGCTTAGTGGTAAATCACATTGGCTGTGGTGTGCAGGATCCTGGTTTCGAGCCTTGCAGAGGTCGTTTATTTTGTTGCTGGGCAGAACAAGGTCATTGGATACAGAGTGATTAAGGCACATTAAAGCAGTAGTGAGCGGGTGTGCGTGGGTTTGCATGGAGCTAAGCAATGCTTACACTCAGTTAGCCTCTACACTGCTTCACCAGTGTGATACTCGCATACCGGTGGCCAAACAGGCTTACACCCGCTTGCTTCCACACTTGCAAATGCACAGCACTTGGTGTTTGCATCTGACATTCACACCCCTGGGTGGGAGTGAGGACTACGATATTACTTTGTGATGCCTATTACATTGGATTACATGCCTACAGTATCGGGAATGGCTGCCCATTAGGCGAAAGCATGAGGTTCGACTGTATGGAATCTGCGGCCTGTCCAGAGTTTGATTAATATTATTGGTGTGTTCCTCTTACAATCTGCACCTGCCTGGTTAATACATGGGAACTGACACTCTTCAATACAAACAAGTAATTGGGTTTTGGAATCCACATCCTTCAGCCGAGTCATGTTACTGCATACCTAATATTCTATCATCTTTCTAAGGCTGTCAGTGGAATATGTGCTTTCTGTCCCTATCAGACCTCTCAAACGATTGGGGACAAATATCAGCTGAATCAGGGACATGTCATGACAACATCAGGGACACATTTAAAATATTAGTGCTATTAACCTGACACATTGAGAGACTCAGAGCATATGAATTAATACACATTTTCTCTGAGGTAAATGATGTTTATAACTCTTAATTGTTGTCATTATTCATTATGTGTAATTCACCACCTTTCCTCCAAAAGTCACTAGTTTTAGGAGGGATTAAGTGGGACAGAGTTAGAATTTGAGTCAAAATCAGGGACGTCCCTGGAAATTGGGGACAGTTGAGAGGTATGGTCCCTATTTGTTCCCCCAATGGTTTATGTCCTGTCCAGAGGATTTGCTCTTAGGGGTTGAGGGGTATGGGCATAAACTATGCCCATTTCAGAATATTACTTACATCCCCGGGGCGGTATTAATACGAATTCGCCAGCCAACACCTGTACTCCTATGCCCATAATTGCATACTCATAGTCCCCCAACTGCTCCTCCTCTACAGCACTCATCCTTACTGTGGGTGCAGGTGGAGGTATAAATACACCACTACACACTGCCCACTCTCCGCGTGTCGGGACACATGTCGTACATTGTGTCGACCCATGGGTTATCAGGCTTGCACAACCTACTGGTCCATGAACGTCTACAGCCTGTTTTGATGAATCATTGCAGGGACTGACTCAGATGATCAGTAATTTTTGCTGGTCCCACAAGGGACATTGATGTCTTTGTTTCAAAATTAGACCTGGCAGGTCTCTCCCACTGGTAGTATCCTGCCGGTGGTCTGGGAATCAGTGGTGTGTTTACTTTTATTGTGTGTCTGTATGTCTCACCGGCCTAGCTGGAGGGGGGTTGATGCTACATGTCACACGTTTGTTTATTGGACCCCTCACCCCCATATGCACGGCCTGTGAACATTAGTAATTCATAACTGCTGCATCATATCCTATGTGTATATTTACAGTCACATATAGATATATATATATATATATATATATATATATATATATATATATATATATATACATACACATTACTATATACAGATATATCTGTATATGTATGCATACATGTATATATTTATATATTGCTGTATATATATATATATATATATATATATATATATATATATATATATATATATATATATATCTAACAACATATGGGTCTATGGGTATCTGCATATGTATATATCTGTATGTGGGTATGTATATGTATTCTGTCTCTGTATGCATACATTTTTACTACGGAGAGGGAGAGGTTTATCTCTATGTCGCTATGGGTAGATATACACACACATACCTCTATATCTGGATATTCCGGTCCTTGCCATATAGATTACATTTTGCTACAGTGGGACTTGTAGTGGGTGTAGCTGCTCATCGGGCGATGCCTCTGCCCATTGAGCACATTTGCTTACATCCCTGGGACTGTCCATATAGGCCCACATCAGCCAACACCTGCACACCTAGACCCATAACTGGCTACCTATAGTTCCCCCACCTGCACCTCCTCTACAGCACCCATCCTTACTCTGGGTCCTGATCGGTTCTGAACACACCACTACACGCTGCCCACTCTCCACTTCACGGAACCCATGTCATACAATTGTCTCAACCCATGGGTCATCAGGCTTTCCCACCCTTGCATTCCGGGTATGTACACACCCCAGCCAGAATGTTCAGTGTATCAACTACTTTTGGTCTTGTCAATTTTTGGGGTGTCCTGCAAGGGACGCTCCTGTCTGTGTTCCAAGATTAGATTTCACGGGTGCACTGTGTACCCCCCCGGTTGTATCCTGCCTGTGGTCTGGGGAGCAGTGGGATATTTACATTGTTTGTGGGTTTTTTGTGTATGTTTCACGTGTCCAGCTGGGGGGGGGGTGGAAGGTCATGCTACGTTTTTCATGTTTCTTGCTTGGGCCCCTCACTTCCATTGGCATAGCCTGTGAACATATGTCATTCTTGCGTGCTGTTTCCTATCATAGCTGTATATCTACGTACACACACACACACACCTATAAATATATATATATATATATATATATATATATATATATATATATATATATTTATGTATATGTCTGCAACTATATATATATATATATATATATATATTTTTTTTTTTTGTTATATATATGTGTGTGTCTGAAAAAGCAATGCATACCTCGCACACGCTTACTGGTGTGCCTTATTCATTATGACCTGACACTTTGCTCCAGTTCACTTTTAATTGTTATTTTGCAGGTTATACAGTGGACAGATGTTGAAATATGTTCATGTACAGATTACCAATGGTAAATGGTATGTGATGCAGTGGAATTCGGAACGGGAATGTCTGTTTGTTAGGCGGTTGCTCTAACCAATATACTATTGCTGTGCTGCTTCATTTGCATATATACCCATATACACATGATTCCTGGTTCCCCAAACACCCACCCCAATGCCTCCCTATCACTGCAGTCATCCATTCTTCAGTTGGATTTGCGGTGTATCCACACCACTACACATTGGCCACTCCCTACTCCTGTAGACCCATCCCATCGGTTGACTCACTCCACATATCCTCAGAACTCCCAAACTTTTAGTCCACAAACATTGGTGACATGAGTGACCAGAAGGACACTATTTGCAATTTTTGAGTTGTCCCACATGGGACACGCGTATCTTTATGTCAAGATTAGACTCTATACTTTATTACATCCTTACTCCCATTAACATGACACTACAATAAATTAATAAATATGACTATGAGGTAACGCACACGTTACACATGAGAGCCTAATTATGTACGTGTTCAGCGTATTTCTTTTACAAATAGACCGGTTTAGTAATTGGCGTTGCCGTAGCAGGCAGATCACAGGAATGATTCCATGTGTGAGGAAATCCTCACATTTGATTTTTTCAGCACAGCACTAACTTTGGACATTGTACACACATCAGCGTTTTAGCAGTTTTGTCCATTCCCTCTTATGCACAACCTATTATTCTATCTACTGTCGAGGTTTGTAAGGGCACATTCATGTTATTTATGTCTGCAAATGGAATGAATGTGTTACAGAGAATGTACTTCTACATATAGATGTTTGCATGTGTGTATGCATATATACTTATAACAAACTCACTGACCTCCATGAGGCAGTCTAATTAGAACCAGCCCATCCAACCCTGGCATGCCTGGATCCATAATTTCATACCCATAGTTCCTCCACCCCACCCGAGTTCAACATACACGCATACCATCCATTGTCCAGTTGCTATCACAGCCATGACACACCTCCTCACATTGCCCTCTCCCAAGCATTAGGGGCCCTACACGTATGTTGTCCCAACCCATGTATTCTCAGGCTCTCCCACCATTTAGTCCTTGAACATACCTGCCCTTGCTTGTGTAATGGTCGGATGGCCAAGCATTCTATCAATTTTTGGGTAGTCCCACCAGGGACTACCCTCTGATTGTAAAGTAGACTTAGCAGATCAACAATGCTACTCCCACTGGTAATATCCTGCCTGTGGTGTGAATATCAGTGCTTTGCTCACTCCTACCCAGCTTGATATGGCATACGCTGACAGCGCTATATAATACTGGGGGTTAGTGTTGATTCCCTTCTCATTTCTTCTGTATGCTTTATTGTTACATCATTCATTCTTCATATATATATATATATATATATATATATATATATATATATATATATATATACCCGCGCAAGCGCACTCCGACTTGCTTACTGGTACTTATATATGTTTACTGTTGCTTATTTGTGCTTACACCTGCTTACTAGTGCCTTATTCATTATGACAGTGCCATTTTGATTGAATGACATTTAGTTAAACATCTCATGTGATACTCTTATGTCAGTTTTACAGCAAAACAACATTCATTCCACATGGAAAATGATATGTGCTATTGTTGCTCGAACCGTGAATGCCTGTTCATTAAGCAGATACTCTAAACACTACACTATTGATGTTTACACTGATTCCGCATGTTTTTCTCTATTTGAATGCTTTTGATGTGCAAGCTATGCTTGGCGGAGGGCAGCGACGCGCAAACACGCTGCGCTTTGCTTACACCTTCGATATTGCATCAGTACAAATGTACAATAGGGACACAGGGAATCTAATTGTGAAAGTTCTAGGGATGGGTCTCAACATTCCACTACGTGCTTGTGTATTTACTACTTCGATTTTATTTCACTGTTCTTGGACACTCTTGTATGCTTAGCATACATTTCGGTATCCACGGACACTGAATTACTGACTTAGTATTAGAGGTGGGCTCTAATAGTGAGCATAGTAGGTTTTGCAACCGTCGGGGCATGTTAACAACTCCATAGAGCACTTGTACACACCCCCTACACTCGCACACGTTTCCTGTGCACATCGAGGGTGCGGAGGCATGCCCTCATAAATATTCATATGGCACTGCTGCACCATCTGTAATCATGACACTCGGTGCAAGGCTAAAACCATCCTTGCACTGAGCTTTTTGAATCCCGGGGCTAGTCTGTTCACAACAGTGCATATTACTTTTTACAAAGTTCAGTTCAATGCAGCCTATTTTCACTTAACATTGTTTCATTCTGCCTTTGTTTTGGTTGCACAGAATTTTCATCAAACCTGGCCAGTAAAATACATAGTACATACAAATACCAGTCTTTTCCCCTTCAACACTCTTTACTATGCAAGCTGGAGTAATTCCATAGTTTATCTTTTTTAGTACAGTAACGGTCCTTATCCCTTTTCCAGGTTTTATCAACACCTTCCAGGCTGCCTTTGTCACACATAGCTCCCTGGAGACTCCTCTTTGGAACTCTCTCTAGACCCAAAGGTAAGGCATCCATCTTGCTCATGTGGTACTGGTCATGATTTACTCCCTACAAGCCGCTTGCTCTTATTAGTTGTTATGAAGAGTTGCCTCACTCTGGTTTGTTTGCTGGCTTTTGCATTTCCATAACTTGGTTTGTTTCACATTTTGAAATCAAGTGATTCATTTGTTTTGGTGTGTATGGTGATTCAATGCTATCTATATAGCGACTGAGTTAAAAGTATTGGTTTATTGTTGATCATGGTCATACTTCTCAACCATTTAGAGCAGTGGCCCAAAATAGGGACAGATTTACTTGCTCTTATACACTTAGTAAGTTGCTAGACAAACATGGTTTGCATTAGTATGCATTTTCTGAACGGTATGAAATGTGAAACCCAAATGTCTGTTATATTTAATGAATTCTATTCTTAATGATTTTTCAGAAAAATCATACATTTTATAACAAACAGACTAAAAATGTTACACAAAAATCTGGACAGCTGAGAGGTAGATTGTGATTACTGATTAATTATCTTGGAAAGTGTTGCAAAGCCACTCATTTTCTTTTCAATAAAGCTGCTGTTTATAGTTTTTGTTTTTTTCTATTTTCTTTATTGTTCATCATCTCTCTCTCTCTCTCTCTCTCTCACTATATATGAGAACCAGTAAGAATGTCAAATGGTACTTTGGTCGTCATCTGTTTGACACAATTTGGTTGACTAAACAGATGACCGACAGATATGTGAGACTGACAATTCTTGGGTAGGGGAATATACCCTATTCCCCAGGGAATTGTGTGATCTTATAGTTAGAATGTATAATTATCAAGGAGTGGGGGGGGGGGGCTTGTTCCCCTGAAAAAAAAAAACTATGCTTTCTTTGTGTTTTTTTTTTAAGTTCTTAATGCGCAGAAATAAATTCTCAGCACATGTGTAGTAGCATGTTGACATGCATAATCTCAATCAATTTGTTTTGACATTATGCACATCTACATTAATGGAATTTGATCAACTTAAGTAATTATATACATATATATATATATATATATATATATCTATATATGTAGCCAAAACAAACTAGAGGCATGCGCCAGTGTGAGTGTATGAGTTCACTGAAGCAATTCAAACAAATGATTCCAACAATCATTTCAGTTCAGCAGTGAAGTCCTAATGAATGGTTTATGATAAAATGATGGAAGTGCTTAATACTGTGTGACAATGACATGCAAGAAATTCACATTGAATAAAGCCTACTGAACAGTGAACTCGATGCCAAATCCTTTGAGATTCAAAAATGTAGCAAAATCCTTCAACCTAACAGCATCACCCTTCCACAAAAGCAAGTAGTCATCCGGAAAGTGTCTCCACACATCCGTCCATTGGAAGAAAGCATTAAACTGATTTTACTTTGTTGACTGATTTAGTCACACCTGCAAAAGAAATGCAAATTTCAATGTTTTGCTTTTCAGTGCTTTGGGATTGATGTTTTGATGTTTGACTTTGTGTTACTTCACTATTTTAAAGTACTCTTTTATATACCTATATTTATCTCTCTCTCTCTCTCTCTCTCTCTATATATATATATATATATATACATATATCTATATATATATGTGTGTGTGTGTGTATGTGTATACACACACGCATATATATATATATATATATATATATATATATATATATATATATATATGTGTGTGTGTGTGTGTGTGTGTGTGTTTATATGGTTCCCCTTTATAATCTTGAAATACTGAAATCTCTATAGATAGATAGATAGATATATACTGCAGACTGGCCAGAAGCATTCAAGCATGTGACATGCATCCCAGATACCAGTTATGCCTTTATTTATTTAAAGTGGCAGTAACTATTAAACACTTATACCATATTGGTTTCCCTTCAAAATATCGATATTCCATAAAATCAAGTTGCAGAATATCAACCACTCACATTAGCACACATTGACAATATCAAGATGCACAATACTGAGTGTATATCACAGCTGGCAAGACACTAGTCCTGCTGTATAACCATGCGTCTTAAGTCAACAATCCCTGGGGGATGGGAATATGCCCATTTCCTGGGGACTGTGCATCCATTTATATATTTAATTAGGGTGTGAGAGGGTGAAGGAG
Source organism: Protopterus annectens (assembly GCF_019279795.1). Taxonomy (NCBI): domain Eukaryota; kingdom Metazoa; phylum Chordata; order Ceratodontiformes; family Protopteridae; genus Protopterus; species Protopterus annectens. The sequence continues at coordinate 851,283,115 of NC_056735.1, read as the reverse complement.
GGTTGCTCCCTGAAAAATGAAGTGTTTGTAATAGATCTATTTCAGCTTTTACACAATGAGACAAGTCCCTAGCCTACTTTGATATGAGTTCAGTATTGAACACCTCAGTGTTGTGAATGTTGCTCATGATGTAAGCAATCAAAGTTCTAATTTCAGTATTCTGCAAGTTGACGTTATGGAACAAAGACATTCTGAATGGGATCCGCAGTATCAGCCTTACTTAAAAAATAAATGCGTGAAATATTTACTTACAGTATTCAGAAAATTGAACTATACTAGCCCATTATGTCATTATTACATAAATTATTTTTATTAGAGCATTACAGATGGAACATGCTTGCAAGTTTTAGTCTCTTAGTCATATGCAGTGACTGTATTGATTAAGTTTTTGATCAGTCTTCCATATCTGTGTTACTGAACTTTAAGAAAGTCAAAGTATGTGGAAGCTTCATAACAGTCTGCTTTTTAACAATGTAAATGCTCTGTAAAATGTATTTCTGTTATTGATCATATTTGGCGGAATTCAGTTCACTTAGGCGTTTTTCTGTCCTAGGATAATGATCAACTTTAGAACTCTTCATTGAGAATGAGTGGTGAGTGATACTGAAGCATGTCAGTTAGAAGACTAATTTAATGTGTTTCTCATCTGCGCAGGCATTTTATCAAGATGTCTTCTACTGCTTCTATAAATCCTTGCATTTTCCCAATGGAAATTGTATTCTCTCTGTTCATGAGCCTTTGAAATACCCTATCCTCTCAAAGTTCATCTGTGTTTCATTGGTGCTGCTTTACAACTGACTGGCAGTTATGTATAAACACTTCTCTCAGAAATAAGTGCTCGATGCAGTATGGCTTTTGGGTCATTAGATTCTTTCTCATCTTTGTCATTTATCTGGTTGTAGCAGTGCAAAGGTCATTGAAAGTTTTCCTCTGTCTTCTTCCCATTAACACCTGTGAAGCAGGAAGGCTACTTTTTGCAAAGATATACTTTTGTGCAAGTCTAGAAAAATAACATTAAACTTTTGGAGGACGTTCAAACTTTTCCATCAGTCTTTTTTTAATTTGAACAGTTCTTTCAAATGGATAGAGAAGACTAGAACTGTCACATTTAATATGCCTCTCTTTCAGAAAAAAAAAAATCCCCTTACATATTATTGTCTGCTGTCTGAATTTCCTGCATGGTGAGAAAAAAATGGTCTTATGGTCTTAAATACATTTATTGCAGTAGTGCTAGCAATGTCTCTTATTCGAAGTATTTCTGTGAACATAGAGTAATACTCCATAGGTAATAAATTGTGTAGGTTCTTGTAGCTGAATAGAACAGCACCAGCCTTATGTCACGGTAACCCAAGAATGTCACATGAAATCATTCAATCTTTAGTATTTTGTTTGAGTAGTTTTGAATAACTATCACAGTTTTTTACCAATCTGATATTTAAGAATAAAACAAATTATATTTTTCCAGAGATTTATGGATTTGTGAAATGCCGTATCTCATACAACATAGAATAAGTTGTCAACTTTATGTGGTAACAATTGTATACTTGAAAGTTCATCTCTGCACAGATAATATGCTTAAAGTATCTTCAGTAAAGATAATGGGGGGGATTCAGTAATCCTTCGTGTAGGACGAACAAAGTCCTACTCGAAGACTGCCGTCTGAGAGTTAAGACATCAGCGCATCATGCATATGCATGATGATGCGCACTGACTCAACTCCCAGGCTAACACGGAGCGTGTAGGAGTGCAGGGGGCATGTCAGACTGCAGAGCAGTCCAAATATCCACACCCCTGCAAGTGCCTAACTCTGCAAATGTCAGCAGATATGAGCGAGTCCGCTCAAATGTGTTTACCCCCCAACACTACACTCCCGCACATTAAAAAGCCCTGTACAAATGAAATAAAAAGTATAACAATTTTTTTTTTATTCACCATATAGCTGCCTGTATTTGCGCATGTGTGCGCAGGTGTGCCCATTGCTTAGCTACAGTTAGCAATTTCGACATCGAAGAGCATAATAACAAATGTATATGCAAATCAAGCCAAAAAGCAATAGTGTAGTGGTAGAGCCTTTGCACAAAGAGGAGGCATTCCCGGTTCTAGTCCCACCACTCCCCTTTCTATTTTATGTTTTAAATTAGCATATAAAATAATTCCTGACATATATGAATGAAATTTTAGTAAAAAGCATTGAAATGGCCAATGTATTAGCGAACAAAATGTATATATATAAATATAAGAAGGTGAGCAGCATTAAGGATATTGACATATAATTGCCCATAGCTAAGCAGCGTTGTACCCAGCGCAATATAATTGCCCATAGCTAAGCAGCATTGTACCCAGTGCAATATAGTTGCCCATAGCTAAGCAGCACTTTACCTAGCGAAATATAGTTGCCCATAGTTAAGCAGCGCTTTACATAGCGCAATAGGTTTGCGCGGAGCTGCGCACCGTGCTAACCAGCGCACCGTAGGGCAATGTCAGGCAACGTGGAGCAACACAGAGCAAAGTTGAGCAAAGTCGCCTAAACACAGTCACACCCCTTAGCCTGTCTGGTCAGTAGTAAAATAAAAAGCAATGACAAGGATCGAACCCAGGCCACTGTGCACCATAATCAAAGTACTGAACCACTAAGCCATGACAGCTTAGCATAAAAATGCACTGTTAACATACATATACTTATAAATGAAAATGTAACCATTGCTAAGCAGGTTTGCTGTTAGCTGAGAATTTTCAAAAACGGCCAATCACAAATAAGTGTGGGAAATGAGGCATATTTAAGCTCCATAGGTGGGAATACACACCATACACGCCTTTGAGATTTTAAGTATTTTTTCTCTGTTTATTTGCTAAGTTTTTCTGCATAGTTGCCTAGTTTGAGCATTTTCTGGCTTGTTAAACTTGATTTCTGCATTAGTAGCTGTATTTAGAGCACAACCAAAAGCTGTTTACTGAATTTCCTGTTTGCACTTAATTTTAAAATCGTTTTTCCTCAAAACTTGCATATTTTCTGTCTTTGACCTAGCACTCTTGTGTGGGGTCATTTACTGCACTGTTATAACTTGATATTACTTGTGAACCTCTGCTATCTCTGAAAAAACAAAAACAAAAAAAAAATCTTGCTTTTTTCCCACTTTTCTGAAATTTAAAAAAGTTCAGTTACAGGCTTGCTGTTCCTGAACTGTTTGTAAGTTTCTGTGAGGCCATTTTTGCTTGGGCTAAGGGAAAGTCTCTCTGTTGATCAGTGGCAGTGAAAAACATTGAGCAGCTCCCCTGCCCCCCTTGGGAGTGGTTACTGACTTGAAACTGTAGTTTTATTGACCAGTAGGGGTCAATTCCTGGCTCTTTCCAGCCCCTGCTATCAAGCACGCTTTAGTGTGCTTTAGCACGATTTAGCGCGGAGTTGCCACTAGAGCAGCATCGGGCAGCGCTTGTTTAACAAGGTTAAACTTTTTCTGGCTCCATAAAGTCTGTTCTTCATTTTTTCCCTCAGAACTGCTCTACTAGTAATCTAAACAGTATATCCCTTAACTAAAAAGCGCAGCACTTGTTCCTAAAAAGCTTTTTTTTTTTTTCTCTAAAAAAAAAAAAAGCTCAGCACTTGTCTTAAAAGCATCTTCTTTTCAGGCTTAGCACTTCTGTATTATACAAAGTCCCTCACTAGCGACCCCCCCCCCCCAGGAGTACCCACTTCCTTACTAAGTCCTCTCTCATTCAGTTACACCCCAAACTTCTTAATTTCTCTAGCATGTCGAAGGGCCAGATGCTGGCGTCCTCTCCTGTCCAGTTGGTGAATCTGGGAATATTGAGGCAATGTTACAATTGCCTCATGTACACAGACAACCCTCTCCTCCTCCCACATAACACAAATACTTGCGAGAGATGCAGCTATTTAGCCAAACTGGAGGCTGAGCTCTCTCAACTCAGGACTGGCAAAACCAGACAGGAGGAGAAGGCAACTACACACACCACAAAACCAGTCTCACATAAAGCTATCACAACAATGAATCAAACACATAAACACACAAAGACATACTCGGAGGCTCTGAGCAAAAATTTACCTAAATAGCAGAGACCTCCAAAGCAGACACCCAAGCAACCGCCACCTCATGACACACCACAGGCAACTCATAAAACAAAAAATCAGTGTGCAAAGCAGTCACAGCCCTTAAGACCAAATACAGCACCAAACATACTTGTCATAGGTGACTCCATAGTCAGACACACTGACGTCCCACTCACCAGGCTGAACAAGGAGAGGGTCACAGTAAGCTGCCTATCGGGCGCTAGAATCTGCCACATAACACAAGCACTCGGGTCACTCCACAGCAAGTACAAATATGACACAGTCATTGTCCATGCTGGTGTGAATGACCTGAGACGTACCTCCCTGGACTACATGAAAAGAGACAGAGAGGAGCTCTCTGATTATGTAGCCCAGGCAGGTATGACCCTGACCCAGAGCAGCATCCTTCCTTCACCAAGAATGATGCCACAACATAGAGACAAGATGATCAGCTTTAACAATTGGCTTAATTTCTGGTGTCATTCAAAGGGGATCCAGTGTCTGTCTGCCTGGGATGACATGCTTGACAAGCCACGCTGCTTCACAAGGGACGGCTTGCACCTGTCACCCCTGGGATTCCGGATATTGGCTAAGGCTCTTGCCACCCCATAGTGCCTTTTTTAGACAAGGCTCAAATTCTAAACCTACCACCCTAGAAAACAAAAATGGGAAGAAACTAAGGGTAATGCTGCTCAATGCCAGAAGTCTAAATCTCAAAATGCACGCACTCGAGGCCCTTCTCAGTATGGAGAACATCGATGTCTGTGCTGTGACTGAAACCTGGTTCAAGGCTCCTGAGAGCACCCCGGCACTATCAGGTTTTACCTCATATCATGCTCCGCCCCAAAACCCGGACCACACCACAAAAGGAGGGGTGTATCCATATTCATCAAGGATACCCACACCTCCAGGTTGGTGGCAACGCACAAGCATTGAAACCATCCAGGTGCAATTAACCATAGGCAAAACTGCTCTACAATTTGTAGCATGCTACAGGCCACCCTCTCAAACTCAGGAACCCCACACAGCCTTCCTGAAGACACTGGAGGGTATAAAAGTATCTCCAAACACCATTATATTGGGTGACTTCAACTACCCGAATATAGACTGGGAACATTACTCAAGCCCAAACTTTCTAGCCCAAAGGTTCCTGGAGTTCATAAATTCAAATGCCATGGAACAACTAGTCACCGTTCCCACAAGAGGAGAAAATATACTAGATCTCATCATCACAAACATGGGGACAAAATGCTCCACACTGGAAGTATATCCCTCATTGGTGAGATCAGATCATAAACTAATCTCACTGGATATCCACATCCCGCCCCCACCCCAAACAAAAAGACCACAGTGAAGAACTTCTAAAGCAAATTTCACACTACTCAAGACTGGTGTGGTATCCTTCAAGGCCCCGAGCCAGTGGAAACCACAACCCAAGCTGGAAGCCCTTACAAATGCCTTCTACGAACACCTCCAGGACTGCATGGATCAGGCAATCCCTAATAAAACCAAGACTCTTTCCACCAAGGGCAAACGTCCAGTCTGGTGGACGCCAGCCATAAACAAACTTTACAATAAGAGGAGAAAGCTGTTACGTGATAGAGCAAAATCCATAAAAGAGAAGACACCTTTGATCATTATTAGTAAAAAAATACGAGCACTCATAAAATCATCCAAGGCCAACTTTGAGAGAAACATTGCCATAGATTCAAAAGACAATCATAAGGCCTTCTTCAGCTATGTTAGAAACCTGGGTGGAAACTCCCAGATATGCTCAGAATTAGTCCAAAATGATACAAAAATCACTGAACCCACAGACATTGCCAACATACTGACAGACAGGTTCAGTGCAAACTTCACACCCCTCTCCCCCCCAAAAGGAGAGATAACTATCCCAGCAGAGTGCAGCCTCCCAGACATCTCCAATGTGCAGGTGAAAGCTGCTCTCTCTAAAGCTAAAAACACAGCATCAATGGGACTGGATGGTGTCCCCGGCTGTGTGCTACACGAACTCCATGAGGAACTAAACCCGCACATAAGGCAGCTGTTTAATCTTAGCCTTACCACAGGATACATGCCCAAGGAGTGGCGTATGGCAACTGTGGTCCCACTCCACAAAGGCGGTGCCTCTACGGACCCTGGTAATTACCGCCCCATAAGCTTAACAAGCCTGGTCTGCAAAGCTATGGAGAGGATCATAATGGAACTCATAAACAAAGACATAGGGGACTTGCAGACATTGGACCCGACCCAGTTTGGCTTTGTCAAGGGCAGATCATGCCTTTTGAACTTGGTCGACTTCTTCGAAACAGTCACCAAGGCCATTGATGAGGGAAAGGCAGTCCATACAGCCTACCTTGACCATGCAAAAGCTTTCGACACAATACCCCACTCTGGTATTATAGAGAAACTTACCAGCTTAAATGCAAACCCATATGTCACAAGATGGGTTGCAAACTGGCTAAAGGACAGAACCCACAGGGTTAGAATAGCTGGCGCCATGTCAGACTCCATGCCAGTCACAAGTGGTGTCCCACAGGGCTCAGTCCTTGGCCCCCTGTTGTTCGGCATCTACTTCTCAGAAGTACAGGCTAACATAGGAGGACTATGGCTGACAAAGTTTGCAGATGACTGCAAACTGGGAGCCATAGTGGAAAGTACATCGGACACAGATATCCTTCAGAGGGGTCTCACGGAAACTGATAGCTGGTGCCAGAGCCATGACCTGAAGTTAAATGCCAAAAAATCTATAGTCATACCCTTCGGGAAAAACAAGGTAATCCCAAGCTACCATATAGGTGGCAATCCACTAAGCACAGAAGAGGTTATCAGGGACCTGGGGACCCAGGTTGACAGTGGCCTTTCTTTTGACACTCACATTGCTAAAGTGGTTAGAAAAACCTTCTACATTGCCCACCTGATCATGAAGGGATTCACATCCAGATCAAGTGAGGTCATTGTTCCCCTGTACTCTTCACTTATCAGACCAATGATCGAGTACAATGCCCCATTCGGGATGTATCTCACCAGACACCTGCAGCAATTGGAGAGACCCCAAAAGTTCCTCTCCAAAAGGATAAAGGGACTCCAAAATCTGTCATATGCTGCCAGACTGAAGAAACTCCAGCTCTATTCAGTCGCATACCGCCTGCTCAGAGGTGACCTGTGCCTGACATACAAGGCCATGTCCAACCCGGAATTAATGGACATGCTCCACCTCAAAAAATCCAAATCTACCAGATCCACTAGAGCAAGTGACTTAAACCTTAGCACGGATATAAATAGGACATGCTGGAGGGATACATTTGTCACCCAGAGACTCCCTATGTTGTGGAATAAAATCCCGGTCCATGTGAGGCAAAGCACCTCGCTGGCTCTGTTCAAGAGAAATATTGACCGGTGGATGGGAGATCGTAGGTTTACCCCGGGAATCATCTCTGTGTCACTGCTGAACAGAGGCACAACAAACTAATGGGCACAGTATTTTTTAACATAAGGGGTGGCGTAAGCCACAAAAACTCTGGGCTAGGCTTATAAATGCCTTAGGGCAGATAGCCTAGTATAAACCTATGAACCTGTGAACCTATAACTGGTTGTAGCTACCATCTGCAGTCAGAATGGCCAGTACTGGAGAGGGTACTTGCTTTCGAGCGCAATGGTGGGGCATCGAGGAGTCAAAAATACATGGTTTGGCTCCTTGTTCATCATCATGAGTCAAGACTCCTGCAGGGCCAGTTCCAATGGACAGAGTACAAAGCAGAGGCTTGGAACCAGTTAGCTCATGATCTCACCAGTGCCACAGGCATCCCCCGGACTGGTGAGCAGGTCCATCACCACCATGCAGACCTGAAGAGATGGAAGCAGGACCAACTGAACCGATGGATACAGGAGGCCAGTGACATGCAAGATGCCTCACTACTGAGTAGGTAGCCATGGAATGAAGTATATAAGGAATGCTTTTGGAGTCCATATAATGGATAGGTATGTCTCAATATCCCTTCATTTACTTCACAGCTGCAGGTGTCTGTGCTGCGAATCGGCAAGCCTATGCAGATAGGCTGCTAAGGCTGTGCCATCAGGCAGGTTAGTAATTATTCTGCATGTATTATTATATAAATAAGTGAGAGAGCATGAAAAAGAGTGTTGTAACACATTAATAAAGGTATAATAAGTCTTGAATAAAGTCTCTGCATGTATTGTAATATAAAATAAGTGAGAGAGTGTGAAAAAGTGTTGTAACACATTAATAAAGGTATAATAAGTCTGGAATAGAAGAATTTTGCATCCACCAAAATATGAAATGAATGAGAGAGCCACTACAAAAGTGTGTAATGTAATTAATAAAGGTATAATTCCTGGACTGTGTCTGTGTCACTTTCTTTGATATGTTGTTGTACCCTTGCATTATGGAAATAGTACAGTTGTATTAAGTGCTGTCAATCCACACTTGTGTAGGTCCATATAAAGTGGATGAAGGGAATGCCAGTAGCTCTTAAGCATATATACAGTCCTCAGCTGTTGGTTCATGGCTAGCATGTACAGGTTAATCTGGCATATGAGTAGCTTCTGATTGTGTTCCCCACAAATGTCAGTGTGCTGCTAGAAATGTAGGGGTCTGTGTAAATGTAGCTGATAATGTCACCTGAAGACAGACAGATATGTAGACATATGAATATAAATGAAATATATAAATATGTAGCAGTAACATCTGCATCTTGAGCAGTTTGTATGTCAGATACAGGTCAGGTATATAAAAAACTATCAAAACCCATTTCACAATTTAATGGACACTGTCCAGTGTAATACATGTAGGGGATATATAACTGCAGTCAGTAGGAATGTACACTAAAGTTATAAGTATATATAAGTTGTTAATGGAGTGATCTTTTTACACCCTACTTTATGGTCATAAATAATGCCATTCCACACCTAAATGGGTATGTGTAATCTGAAGAACTTTGTTGGGACATATGCCCTATTGGTTCATCAATATCTGCATGTACTTTGATGCATGTGCCCTGTCCACATACCACAATCTTGGTGGCCTGTTGCCACCAATCAACCCTGCATGCTGTTAGAATGTCCACTGTTGCTCTAAATATGCATGCGTTATGCTTGCTGTTCAACTGTTGGATTTCTTGTGTGTTGGGTTAATGGGAATACTATGCATGCTGTTACAACTAATTTGGAATGCTGTTGTCTGTTACTAACCCATATTGTCATTAAATCCTGCTAAACATAGAACATATAGAACACTGCCTCCATGGGACAAGATGGTGTCCCAGGCTGTGTCATAAGTGAGCTCCAAAAGGAATTAACCCCGCATCTTAATTCCCTGTTCAGTCTCAGCCTCTCCACAGGATATGTGCCCAGAGAATGGCGCACGGCAACAGTTGTCCTGCTACACAAGGGTGGGGCCACAACTGACCCTGGGAACTACTGACCAATAAGCCTGACCAGTCTGATCTGTACGGCTATGGAGCAAATCATTATGGAACTCATAAATGGAGAAATTGGGAACCTCCAGTCGCTGGACCCCACACAGATTGGCTTCGTCAAGGGCAGATCATGCCTCCTGAACCTGGTGGATTTCTTTGAGACAGTTACTCAGGCTATAGATAAGGGAAAGGAGGTACACACAGCTTACCTTGACCTTGCTAAAGCATTTGACACCACTCCCCATTCGGGTATTATTGATAAGCTCACCAACCTGGGCATAAACCCTTACGTCACAAGATGGATCGCAAACTGGCTCTCAGACATATCCCATAAAGTAAGAGTAGCGGGATCTATGTCCAAATCCAGACCAGTAATGAATGGTGTGCCTCAGGGCTCTGTCCTGGGGCCCCTCCTGTTTGGCATATACTTCTCAGAAGTACAGGCAAGCACGGAAGGGCAGTGGCTGACTAAGTTTGCGGACGACTGCAAACTGGGTGCTATAATAGAGTCTCTGGCCGACATGAAGATCCTCCAGAAGGGCCTAAATGAGACTGATGCATGGTGTCAAAGCCATGGTCTCAAGCTAAATGCAAAAAAATGCGTAGTAATCCCCTTTGGAAAAAACAGAGTACCCGCAAACTACAACATAGGAGGTAATCCCTTGAAATCTGAAGAAGAAATAAGGGATCTAGGGCCCCAAGTAGATAGCCAGCTTTCCTTTGATAACCATGTTGCCAAAGTGGTTAGAAAATCCTTCTATGTGACCCAGCTGATCATGAAAGGGTTTGCATCAAGATCTAAGGATGTAATGGTGACCCTCTACTCTTCCCTCATCAGACCCATTATTGAGTACAATGCACCAATTGGAATGTACCTGGCTAGACATCTCCATCAGCTGGAGAGACCACAGAGGTACCTAACCAAGAGAATTACTGGCCTCAAACAGTTGCCCTATGCAGCACGATTGATAAAGCTAAGACTGTTTTCTGTTGCATACCACTCTCAGAGGCGATCTCTGTCTAACGTACAGAGCCATGTCCAACCCAGAATTGTTGAACATGCTCCATCTTAGCAAAACCAAATCTACTTGAGCTACACACTCTAGGGATATAAACCTCAACAAAACAATGAATAGAACATGCTGGAGGGATAGATTCCCTTCGCAGAGACTTCCCTTACTATGGAACAGGGTCCCGATCTACATAAGACAGAGCTCCTCACTATCACTCTTCAAGAGGAACCTTGATGAGTGGATGGGTAACAGAAAGTTCACACCGGGGATCACACCAACAGCACTACTTGATAGGGGCCAAGGCTACTAGCTGCTAGTACAAGGGTCTAGGGAATGACTAAAAGGGTGGTGAATACCGCACAATGTGGCTGGGCTAATATATGTTTTTGGGCAGATAGCTCAGTACCAACCTATGACCCTATGAACCTATGTATGGGAAGGCCAGTCCCAGTGGACCCTCCTCTCCCACCTCAGCTGGCGATAGCACCTGGCACTAGCATGTCCGGTGCCCAGCCCGGGACCACCTCCTCCAGTGGCCCTGTGCCACCTTCGGGTGGAAGCAATGCAGGGGATGGGGCTTGACCCCCATGCAAGTGTGGCCAGAGGAGGGCCACCTATCACCCTCCGAACGGTCTGGGCTGTGGTGCGTAGGGAGATAAAGCGTTCAGTCACTGATCCTCTACGCCAGCTCAAGGCAAGAGTGGCGTGACTCATGGGTGAGCCTGCCCCTCCTATGCAGCCCCCAGCACAGCCACCCTCCGGGCTGTGAAGGTGCAGTGGTGACTGCCCATGGGTGGGGATGTCAGTTCCACTGTTGCCATCTGTGGGCTCTTGGGCTTGCGATTTCCAAACACCCTTCCCCATCAATGGTGTTCACCCACCCCATGTGTCATATTCCACCCCTGTATGTGTCTTGTTTTTCTTCTCTGTTTACCTCCCCAACCTACCTCCCCAAATATACCTACTTCCCCTACCCCACATACCACTCTCACCTGATAAAAAAAAAAGAATGGGGCAATCTGCTCCCGCAAAAAAATTATGCCCCATACATTGCTGCCCATTTTGCACACATGCCCACAGGACACAAACTGAAATTTAATTGGCAGTACAACATACTTTGTTGTCCTCACCCCTCTCTCAGGGGTGGAAGGTTTCAAAATTCCATCCAAATTATTAGTATATGCACAGCTGTTGCTGTTAAAGAAATGGGCAGCTATGGACCTTCCCTACACCTGTCCTGCACATCCCAAGCTGTTTTCCCTACTGTCTTTCCCTCTTTGTGCCCCTTTTTCACCACTTTCCTATCTCATCATTTTCTTTTCTTTCAAAGAAATTAGCGCGGGGGTTAGCGGGAGTAAGCACTTTTAAGCAGTAGTTAGCGGGCTTACGTGAGTGTACGCATGTGTGCACTTAGCTAAGTATTGCTAAGCGTCATGCAAACCCGCTTACAACTGCTTAAAAGTGCCTTAGTCACTCTGCATATGAGGGGCCTTGTTCTGCTCAGCAGCAAAATAAAACACCACTGCCAGTCTCGAACCCCAGACCTTGGACACACTAGACTGCATGAAGTGCCACTAGGCCACAGTAGATATACAGCAAGGTGTTGCTGAAATATATATATCATGCATCAGAATGTGTGAATATAAAGGAAAGGTAGGAATGCCATAACACAAAACCTGTTCTGTGGAACTATACCAGCAGTTGTTGTGGAATTGCGTTACATGACTGTGATAACAGAACCAGACATTCTAGCAGTAAATACTGTTACAGCAGCACTTCCCAACCCCCACACAGTATCATAGCAGGACAATGCCCACACATATGTACAAAATACTAGTGTGTTCAAGGTACAGCAAGGATGTGGGTAGGCATACTCAGTACTGGAATTGTCCAGTTTCATGAGCATCCTGTGATAATGTCAGCAAAATAAAAAACACAAACACTGCTGAAGTGAGTACATTAATATCCACAGTATAGATGTACCCAAACAGTTCATGTGCCAAATGGAAACATCTCAATAACTACATATGTATGGCAGCTAATTGTAGATGTTGTAAAGAAACTCCATGCTCCCATGTATCTTGTGTTAGCATTTCTAGGGGTGAGTACAATTCTACATTGTCAACTGTGTACTGGGAGAGGCAACATTCAGGTCTGAGTACAACATACAAATAACTGGCTACACCCTAAGCAACATTTAGAAGAAGTATACCAACCTTCTGACTTATACTACGGTGTCCACAGCAAACAAGCATGGGCCCCACTTTGGAAAGCTGAAAGGCCTATGCCTACCTGACCTAGCAATTTATAGCATTGGGTTGCTATGACAGTGAGTACTGCAATTACCACACAGCAGGCTGCATGCAATTACCAAATGGTGGCCACCAATTGGTGCAGAGACCATCACATGTACATGTGCAGATGCCTCTAAAAGCAGGCTGTACTTGCTGTCCACACATGCAGTCATTTCATTGCAGCCACAGAGAGAGAGAGAGAGAGAGAGAGCAATAAAGCAAGCAAGCAAACAAAAAAGCCAGAAAGCAAGACAGAGAGACACAGACTGACAGACAGACACTGGCAACAACAGCAACAGGAAAAAAAATCCAAAAAAAAAACATATATAAAAATAATTTGTATTACTACACACACGAAACTTAATAATACAAACCCATACAAAGTAAAGGTATGTAACTAATATGTATTTACTGGCATGTAGTAGATGTTTTTGAAGAGTACTCTACATACTTTGAATCATCCATATATGGCAGCGGTACGTATCTATGCACAGATGCCCTGCATAACTACTGCCATGGAGAAATCAGTGTGTAGGTGTGTGCAGTGGGATATGACCGTGATATATGTAGTTCAGCATTAAATGTCAAACATCTGATCCATGTTATCTCTGTTCAGTACAGTAGTGTGTACAATGGTTGTTTGGGGGAGTAGTGCATACAGTTATATAAACAAGGATGTGACAGAGTAACAAATGCATGATAGTCATATTAATGTTTAGCTTAGCATTGACAACAGCTGTACCAGGCTAGTATGCTAATCTAGCATTTGCAGCTATATATACACCCTCTGATATTACTATGTGCTCACATGTGACACCTGTTCATGTTGCAGCAAGGCCCAGCAGGTCAGCTGTGAGGTCCATGAACTTACAACAGTGTGGACCTTGTGTGTGTATGGCACACACATACAGAGAGATCTGTGTGTGTCAGATATATAAGCATCTGTACATGTGCACAGAGCAAAGGACATACTGCAACTGTTTGTGAAGGGTGGACATATATATGTTGTTGAAGGTTTTTATGTGCATACTTCTATGTAGGTTGTAGTGTGTAGCAAACAAGACAGCATACAGTGCTGGTATATGACATGTGGTGGTTAAACGCTGTGGTTATGAATTTTCAGGTTTGCCGTGTTGCAGCCAGTGAGGCCTGCTAAAGCTACATGTGCTAAGAACACCTTAAATGCATTCCGCACAACACTGTGCAATATTAGTACATAACAGTATACCTCGCAACCTTCACATAATTGATATTCCCACCATGAAAGGTGGACCGTATATGTGCCTATATGGCTATCTATATGTACACCAATGTATATTCATATTTAAGTGTTTTTATATATATATATATATATATATATATATATATATATATATATATATATATATATATACATATGTGTGTGTATATATAGAGAGAGAGAGAGAGACAGGGTCATATTTACTGTGACAGATGGCTGGTGACAAAGCCATGGCCCCAAGCTAAATGTTGAAACTGCATTGGCATCCCTCCTGGCAAAAACTCCGTACCCATGAACTACCACATAGGTGGTAGTCTACTTAACACCGAAAGTGTGATAAGAGACCATGGGACACAGGTGGACTGTAGTCTCCCCTTCGATAATCACAGTGACACACTAGTCATGTAATCTGTCTACCTGCCACACCTCATCACAAAAGGTGTGTCATCCAGGGAAATATAGGTCAGTGTTCCCCTCAACTCATCACACATAAAGCCCATTATAGAGTATAATGCCCCATGTGGTCTGTACCTCACAAGACATCCACAGCAACTGGTAACAAGAAAGACATACCTCACAAAGAGTAATACCAGCCTTAAACAGATGCCCTATGCAGACTACCTCACAAACCCACAACTACACTGTCGCATACCGCCTAACCAGAGGTGACCTCTGCCTAACATACTCAGCTATGTTAAAATCAGAGCTGTTTGGACATGCTGCATATAAACAGATCACAATCTCTATGTGCTACACGCCCTAGGGACCAAAACCTTCTGACCACATCAAACAGCACATGCTGGAGGGATAGATTTCCATCTCAGAGACATCCCATACTCCATAACAAACCAACTATCCATAACAAACAAAGCTCCTAATTAGCAGTCGTCATAAATATTCAGGAAAATTGTATGGGAGATAGTGAATACACCCAGGCAATCATCTCTGTGTCTCTGCTTGACAGGGCCACATGAAATGCAATGACCTGTGTGTCAAAGGCCAGGGTAGTGTATGACTAGGCTTCTATAGGCCCTAGGGCCAATAGCCTCTTACCTACCTATGAAGTGATACACACCCACATGTACTTGTTGCAATAATTGCTATGTGAGTTTGACTGAGTGTGATGGTGAATGTGTTTGTGAATGTGTCAGAGTTTGGTTTATGTGTGATAGCTTAGTGGGAAATTGTTTGTCATGGTATTATGTGTCCTAGCTGTGATCACAGCAAAAGATGTGTATACAATTGCTAGGCTGAAAAAGCAGTATGCCATATGTTCTGACATAGCCCCTTGTTGTCGACTGGGTGCCCATTGTAGGCCAAAGCAATGCATTCTTATTGAGTGTTACTGCTGGCGAATCCACCTCTGTTTGAACTGCAGTACTACCTGAGGCTGTATGCCTAAACAGCACAGTATGGTGTACGTCCACATTGATTGGAATCACTGTTACATGTGTTCCCTGTAGTCCTCACAGATTACATACCTCAGGCATACGGTCTCGTAACTACTGACACACAGTACTGTAAGGTACACAGGTAAAGGTCACCTGTGTTGCCATACCTATGTATCTAATATGTATGTTTGATGTGTGTGTGTGTGTGTGTGTGTGTGTGTGTGTGTATGCCTATACCATGGCCTCAGTCATATGTGTGTTACAGGATGTAGGTGCGAATCTAGCAACATGTATAGTGTAGTACAGCAGTATGCCACCTATATTCACGAATGTGCACATATGTTAGGCAGGGGTCTGCCATCAATGACTAGGGTGGTATACCAGTGATACTGTCACTGGACTTTACAATCGTTGCAATGGATTACACTTTTTGTGATGCATTAGCATGATATATACCTCCTTTGTCTAGGTTGTGCATTGTGTCGCATACAGTGTGCCATGTACTGTTGTATAGTATTACATACTGTTGTAAGTTTGTTGCTGAGCAAAACGTGGTTTGATATATAGAGTGTGCCAGGCACTGTCAGGCAGTTGTGAGTTGAGTACTGACATGTGTTTTTGAAAGTGTGTATCCTCTGACAGCCAATAGGTTGCTATATATGGCAGTTAATTGATATCTGTACATAAGAAATGTACGTGTGCCTCATGACTTGCTCACACATATTGTTTCATTGTCTTCCAGGGCTATGTCCCACCATCGTAATCTTGCCTATAGCATGGCGGAGGAAGAGGTAATAACATCCAGCCTGGTGCAGCAGTATGCCCTGCTGTTCTCTAGAACCAGCCAGGACCAGCATGAGCGGACTGCACTGCGGCAAGAGCTTGTCCATCAGGTAAATGACATAGGCATGCATAACTGGAGATATGCGCAGGTACGCCATCACTGCAGTGATTTAATAAGACATGTCTGGCAGCGTGCATTTGATATCCGCAGACAGTAGCTTGCCAGAGGTGGGGGGTAGCCATCCACCCCCCCCTCATCAGAGTGGAGGAGCTGCTCCTGAGCCAGGTGGCTCCTGGCCAACAACAACCCCAGCAACTAACGTGTGTCATCATGGAGGCCGGAGTCACCCAGCAAGCTGACATGGAGCATGCAGGTAACATGGCATAACTGTAGACTACTGTTACCTCAATTGTTAGAGCATGCTTATGTGAGATGTGTACTGTGTAGTTAGACGATGTGGTGCCTAGTGTTGTACAATGGTAATTATTAGGAATACAATCTGTATGCCTGTGACTGTCAACCTTTGTACTACTGTACGATTGCAAACACACAGTAGCAATGCAACACTTGTTGCCACTGACAAAGTGTCTCATATTCTTGTAGGTCCCTCTGGTGTGACAGCAAGGCAGCCAACCCATGCTGGTGAGTGTGTTCTACCTTTAATACTGCTAATTAAATATGTATGTCATAGGTGAGGTGTAGGCCATGTACACGTAACACACATACGCATAATGCATGTTGTGCATGTTTGCTGTGTGACTATGCACATCCCAGTAATGTGGATAGCTGCCTATAACACATACAATACACAGAGCATTCCACACAATTGTGGCAACACTGATGTGGACATTGGATAGGCAGAGTCGATACACATGCACACAACATACACAACACTGTCATACGCAGTACACGTTAACATGCTGCACATGGCATATTCAGATGCCTGCTGTAAGGTCACACCACAGTATCCCACACTTCATCCACACAGCACACATAATATACCTGAGGGGTAGATGCCTCACATGTGTCTGTGTGACACACTTCGACACATTACACATTCATGGTAGGCAATGCCCCCTATTGTGCACCTTACAAACTCATGTAACAACTGGCTGTGAAATGGTGATTGTAGCCATGGTACTGCATTTCCAGTACAGCATGGTATGTGCCAGTGTGGCACACATTAGTAGCGCTGTGTGACCACATGATGCTGCATGATGATGGCTCACGGTAGTACACCCCATCCAGTTACAATGACCACAATACTATGCATAGCATTACCTGCTATGCACCTCAGTGTTGTGTGTGTGCAAACATAGGCACCTATACACAATATGCATAGCAATCACCGTTTGTACAAAGTGACACTTATATGTCATGTAATGCTATTGAGTGTATAGGTCACATAACACACACTGTGTCTGGGTGATGTTTAATGTTGCAGTTGTGTTGTAGTATGCCATGTCATGTCTGGCACTGGCATGTCCACAATATGTCCTACACTCACCATAACCACTGTAAAATGGACATGTTGAGCAATGGTATTCCATCAGGTTAGCATGCACCACTCATCCTGTGTGTACACATAGCATGCATGTGCTAATCATGTGTCCACAATTATCTGCTGAAGACACAGATGCTGTAATCAGAAATGGATATCTATGTGACACACAGATACACATCCAGTCATGGTATGTATACCTGTGAGAGATGATGCACAGAACATTGCAGAGCTTATAATACTTGCACAGCACTGTCGTGTCCATGTACACAGTGTGTTCCATGGTGAGGCCAATCACTGAACAACAACACACATGCATCAACGACATGTATAGTGTTAATGGCAAGGGCTTTCAACACCCGCACTGCATGGTGTTGTGAAGCACTCATCCTGCATGCTGACACGTATGATATAACTGTTTGCCTTGTGATACTGTACCTCACCCTCACCCGCTATTGAGTATGTTCTGGATTGCTGGTGGTGTGTGTGTGTGTGTGTGTGTGTGTGTGGTTTAGTGATGAGTGCATGTGTTCGTGTATGCATGTGTGCATGTGTTCGTGTGTTCATGTGTTCATGTGTTCATGTGTTCATGTCTGATTGTGTGCATGTGTTCATGTGTGCATGTGTTCGTGTATGCATGTGTTCGTGTGTTCATGTGTGCATGTGTTCATGTGTTCATGTGTTCACGTCTTCATGTGTTCATGTGTGCATGTGTCCATGTGTGCGTGTGTGCATGGGTTCGTGTGTGCATGGGTGCGTGTGTGCATGTGTTCGTGTGTTCACGTGTTCATGTGTGCATGTCTGCATGTGTGCATGTGTTCGTGTGTGCATGTGTGCATGTGTTCATGTGTGCATGTGTTCGTGTGTGCATGTGTTCATGTGTCCATGTGTCCATGTGTCCATGTGTGCATGTATGCATGTATGCATGTGTGCCGACATCATGTACAGGTCGTAAAGTGTGTTTCCTGTCTCTCTCTCACAGGTGCTGACCTTGGGCTGGTTCACTGCAGCAGGGAAACATATGTCACTGAGCAAAACAGTGATACTGATGATAGGTGTGTTGTGGCACAGGCATGTTTGCCAGGGTCTGTCGTTGGGCCACCAATCAACAGTACACAGCTGTCCACCTCATCCATGCATACAGTCATACTGCCAATACATCCATCACCAATGCCCATAGCTGAGGGACAGCATACAGCTGCCATTGGCCAGGACAGTGTGGTATCCATGGCACATGCATCCCAACACAGCAGCAATACCCAGATGTCTGGAAGGGTACCACATAGGCAGATGTCCAGGGGTTCTCGTAGGAGCACTGCTGCTCATCATGCCACTGGCAGATGTGCCACAGGTCTGACAATGTCACGCATGTTCCAGGCTGTCATGGAGGCACAGGCACATATGGGACTAAGGGCACAGAGGGCACATAACACTGCTGTCATTGACAGTATCCATGACCTAGCAGGTGCCATCCATCATTACACAGAGGTCACTGATAGACGTTGGGGAGAGACATTAGATATCCTCCGCAATGTCATGTCCATGTGTCAGGACAGTGCAAGATGGTTGAGTCATCAACGTGGACGTATGCCAGCAACATCAGCAGCTGGCAGTCGCCGCATTTGTCCCTCAAGTCACAGCTGTTCCCGTAGTGCCAGTACCAGCCCCAGCATTGTTGGGGGTGGGCTGTCCATACAACGTCCTAGAAGACCACGTGCACATGGCTCTGGACAGTCGCAGCAGGGACCTGTGTCCAGTGTACATCCATCCACCTCTGGGGATAGTACCCAGTCTGGCTTAGTACCTGATAGTGTCAGTAGCACCCCTGCCAGGTACCATATCCGTGGCCAGAGATGGTGATCTGTGAAGCCTCGCAGGTACAGTCTGTGGCTGTCCCACTAATACCTGTATATGGCAGCCACATGGTGGAACTGTGTGCAAGCAGACACACACACACATACTCCAGACACCTAGGGCTAACACATACCCACACACATTACATCAACATTGGCCCATTCCAGTATTCTTGCCCTACACACACACACACACACACACACACACACACGTCGATTGGAAGGCTCACTGTAGGACTCTGGCAAACCAACAACACAGTAATCAAACAAACAAAGCCAGCAGCTGTTGGTAACTGTGTATAAGTTATTTATTTAATCATCACTGAGAGAAAAATCCCTCATATATCTAATACAGACTAGTACAGACCGGTTTCGGCTCAACAGAGCCTTCCTCAGTGAAAGTAAAAAATGTATATATTTTCATGAAGACCCAAACCCAGTATACATATACAACTGGGAGTAACCAAGAACCAATCACAATACATGATCAATAAATCACAATTGGTCATTAAGACCTGGTGGAAACAGAGCCCCAAGTCTGATAATCCATTTCCTCTCGTTTAAAGTCAGCATATCATGCCATTTTAGTTTATCTTGGCATTTACCCCTAATATGATCAATAATACAAAACATAAAACTAGCTGTAGTATGTTTTAAACTGTGCTTGTATAGTGCATTATAACTACGTTTATTTTTGATGTCACTGATGTGTTCACCAATTCTAAGATGAAAAGCCCTAGAGGTCTGACCTACATAAAACGCAGAACAAGTGCAGGTCACCAAATATATAACCCACTCAGAACTGCAATTGGCCCAAAACTTAATCTCAAAAACATCAGGGGTGTTCTGACTGCTAAATTCACCAGTACGTGAGACTCTAATACAAAATTTACAGTGCCCACATGGGATACAACCAACCACTGGTGCCCCTGTAAAAGTTAATTGAGTAAAGATTTTGGCATCAAACGAAGACCTCTTATAATGGCTCAAATGTGACCCAATAGTTCGTCCCCTTCTAAAAGAAAAAGAACATCTGTCCCTGAGAATGTTGTGTAATTTATTATCCGCCAAAAGAATGTTCCAATGTCTGTCAACAATTTTCATAAACCCCCGGGTGTTACGTCCATAAGTCGTAACTAACCTCATCAGCTGCTGAACCCCATCCTGGTCATGATCTTTATAATGCAATAGATCATTTCTATTGAAATTTGAAGCCCATTGTTTGGCCATATAGACAGTGCCCGAACGATACCCTCTATCTTTAAATCTACCGGCCAGATCATCACAAGTAGTAGCATAAGACCATTGGCTGGAGCATATTCTCCTAGCTCTTAAAAATTGGGACTTGGGTATATTCTGGATGATATGTTGTGGGTGGAAGCTGGTGGCATGCAATAAAGAATTATATTCTGGAAATTTTCTAAATAGGGTAGTGGAAAGAGTATGGTCTATATTCCTATTAATTTCCACATCCAAGAAAATCATTTTAGATCTATCAAAACTCATCTTAAATTCAATGCCCCATATGTTGTTATTAAGATAATCAAGAAATTCCATAAGGTATTGGTCATCAGCCTTCCACACCAACCAACAATCATCCAGATAACGACGCCACATATCCATCTCACACATATAAATGTTATGGCTGGCGTCATAAATTATTATCTCCTCGATATATGCCATAAATAGATCTGCATAAATGGGTGCAAAAGATGCACCCATAGCAGTTCCCTTGATTTGCCAAAAGCATTTGTTTTGGTAATAAAAAACATTGCTAGTTAGCATATATTCCGTAAGACAAACCAAAAAGGTATTAAAACCCGGTTTATATAAACCAGATCTAGCCAGCCAATAGTCCAGTGCTTGTAGGCCTGCCCAGTGTGGAATATTGGTATAGAGGGACGTAATGTCAAGGGTACATAGTAACCAATGGGGTTCCAGTTGTATTTCATTAATGATATCCAAAAATTGTGTGGTATCTTGAATTCTAGCTCTGATAAGCCCAAGTAATGGTTTTAAATAATAAGTCAAATATTCAGATAAAGGTTCCGTCAAGGAACCATGTCCAGAAACAATAGGTCGACCAGGGGGATTACCAGCATGTTTGTGTATTTTGGGAAGCATATAGAGATACTGTTTTTTGGGGGACAGGACCATCAGTTGTTCCTTAGTGGCCTGTTTAATTATGCCCTCCTCTACTGCTGATGTAAGAAACTCATCAATCTTACGTTGAAAATTTAAGGATGGATCCAAAGGCATAGCCATATAATGATCCCTGTTCCCCAATTGTCTCATAGCCTCCTGATCATAAGAATCTTTATCTTGAATCACCACTGCCCCACCTTTGTCAGCTTGTGTAATGACCACATTTTGATTTTTGGCCAGCTCATCAAGACAACACACTTCATCATTGGATAAATTGTTATAAGACATTGAAAAATCCTTATAATAATAATGTAAATCATGTAGTACATTCCTTTGAAAAACACCCACCAGTTGTGTCATTGGTGGACTAAAGGAGGATTTCTTAAATCTAAAATCCTGAGATTTGTCCCCACCACTATCAGCAAATAGCAGTTTCAAATTTAACAATCTACAAAAATTAACCACATCTTGGGCTAAAGACTGTTCAGGTACAAAAAAAACGGGGACAAAGTTCAATCCTTTATTCAATAATTTTATCTGTGTAGCAGTTAACTCAATAGAAGAAATATTATGAACATTAGAATGAACTGTTAATGTGCTGTCATTAGTTTCAATAATGCCTCCATGCTTTGTTTTGGTGTATCCTTTATGTTTCCGCCCCCCTCGTCTGTAAGTGAAGCGGAAGGGTGTGACAAATTGTCACGTTTTGCATTCGGCAAGACCTCTAACTGGTTCTCCTCAAATTCTCCTTCTGTGTTGGAAGAGGTCTCATCCCCTGAAGTAAAATTTGAGGACTCAAAACTATTCTTCAGAATAGATTTTGGTCTTTTTCTTTTTGGGGTAGAAAATCTCTTATTCCCCTTATCATACTCTCCAGGTAGCCTAAATGAAACATTTTTGGAACTATCAAAAGGTTTGCCCCTTTCATAGTCACCAACATCTCTAAAGAATTTTTTAATTTTCCTTTCTTTAAGTGTCAATTCCATCTTAGAAAGATCTGATGTTAATTTTTTGATCTGTATTTGAAAGGAATCACAAGTTTCAAACTTACTAGCATCAACACATATAGTTTCCAAATCTTTGACCCCTTTTTGTACTTTCCGTTCATAAAAATCTGTCAATGCATCAACAAATTTGGAAGAAGCCAACTGTTGAACCTGACCCCAATCTTCCAACAATTTATCATCAATATTCGAGACCAAAGGTTGCACCTTAACTCTGAGGCCCCGAGGGGTAATATTTTTTCGTTGATATGCCTTGAACAAACGTAAGTGCCAAACATTGGTCCTAACCATTTTCATGTTTTTGCTAAGTAAGCCAAAAAAAGTATCACACTCACTATTTAAATTAGGTACACCAGGAGAGGAAAAATGTGTGGAACCATGCGGGCCCAAACCAAATACAGATAAATCATCCATATCAGATGATAATCCCTGAATAAGAGGTGATAATGCCATGATTTTATCCAAAGGACTCAGCCACAACAAAATGTCATAAATGACTATATGTTACAAAAACACAAATAAATATCGCACCAGCCACACATGCATCCAAATGACAAGGGGTACCAACCACATAAATCGTGAAGGCTCATATCAATTTCGCTATTGCGTTTTGGTTTTTTTGCCGGTGGACACATTGCCGGATACACGTGGGTCCATTTCCGGCATATTTCTGCCTTGTGGTGCTGTACTACGTACGGAGAGTCAAGCCACGGTCTGGGCGTTCTCTTGGAGGTGAACCGTTGGTCGTTTGGCGTGTTTTTCTGGATGTGCACAGCTGGTCGGTTTACAGACATATTGAGGATTTCTTCATATGTGGTTATGCCCGCTGGTTCTTGTTGACCGATCAATGGCTGATACATGCACGGTTGTGCACAGTCTACGGGACTTCTAGGACATTGAATATTGGATATTTGTGGCCTTTATAAAGGTGAATTTTTGTACCTGCCTGTATATTTGGAATAGGTTGCCCCTTTTTTTGAGGTCGCTAATATTTACCTATCATATGTAGCAGTTATCCAAATATATTTTGTTTATATGTGCGTTCACTTAGCATCGGGTGTTGGGCATAAGTAATTTTTGTATAATATTTTTTTGCCCATGCTGATTTTGCAATTTGTACTATTCATTTACCTTATATATACATGGTTAAATATATAGTGGAAATATATGTACATATATGTTTCAGGGACTTTATATTTTGCTGGTTGGAAATTGTACTTTCTGGTTTTCTATAGTAACATTCATGCCAGATCTTATCGGATACTTGGTTATAAGTATCTGGTTCATCATATGGTGGAGATATTGGTACAATACTGATTCTTTTGATTTTTATGTTTTAGGGGTTTTGTACTTGATAGGTAGGACAAGTAGGAGAGGTATTTTCTTAGTTTTTGGTTGTGGCATTTGTGCCACAATTTTCTAATTTAAATTCAACTTATTTTGGTTTTGATATCCATACTTTGGGCCCAATTGGTTTGATTTTTATTACCATTTTTTACCCATTGGACTTTTTTCACATACAGATTTATACTCATTTTTGGTAACTGCCACGGTTGCATTTCAGGTATTTTGGGGTTGACTACATATGTGTTTCAAGATAATAATATTTATATTTGGGATTTTGGGATTTTGGGCTTATATGTTCATTGCACTTTATTAGAAAATAGTGGTTTGTACAAATACGCAGTGTGTTAACTTGATCATTTATTCGGCTGCTGATTGTATTTGTATATATAAAGGAGTTTTCTATATTTAGTAAACCTATACACAGTATGAAGTGCTTGTATCATGTACTTTATGACTGTCTACTGTATTAGGTTTTTTTGCTCCTTTTGACTAATGTGAATGAACAGGCCTAAACCATATATCATCAAGTATTGAAGATTTATGTGGTTGGTACCCCTTGTCATTTGGATGCATGTGTGGCTGGTGCGATATTTATTTGTGTTTTTGTAACATATAGTCATTTATGACATTTTGTTGTGGCTGAGTCCTTTGGATAAAATCATGGCATTATCACCTCTTATTCAGGGATTATCATCTGATATGGATGATTTATCTGTATTTGGTTTGGGCCCGCATGGTTCCACACATTTTTCCTCTCCTGGTGTACCTAATTTAAATAGTGAGTGTGATATTTTTTTTGGCTTACTTAGCAAAAACATGAAAATGGTTAGGACCAATGTTTGGCACTTACGTTTGTTCAAGGCATATCAACGAAAAATATTACCCCTCGGGCCTCAGAGTTAAGGTGCAACCTTTGGTCTCGAATATTGATGATAAATTGTTGGAAGATTGGGGTCAGGTTCAACAGTTGGCTTCTTCCAAATTTGTTGATGCATTGACAGATTTTTATGAACGGAAAGTACAAAAAGGGGTCAAAGATTTGGAAACTATATGTGTTGATGCTAGTAAGTTTGAAACTTGTGATTCCTTTCAAATACAGATCAAAAAATTAACATCAGATCTTTCTAAGATGGAATTGACACTTAAAGAAAGGAAAATTAAAAAATTCTTTAGAGATGTTGGTGACTATGAAAGGGGCAAACCTTTTGATAGTTCCAAAAATGTTTCATTTAGGCTACCTGGAGAGTATGATAAGGGGAATAAGAGATTTTCTACCCCAAAAAGAAAAATACCAAAATCTATTCTGAAGAATAGTTTTGAGTCCTCAAATTTTACTTCAGGGGATGAGACCTCTTCCAACACAGAAGGAGAATTTGAGGAGAACCAGTTAGAGGTCTTGCCGAATGCAAAACGTGACAATTTGTCACACCCTTCCGCTTCACTTACAGACGAGGGGGGCGGAAACATAAGAAAGGATACACCAAAACAAAGCATGGAGGCATTATTGAAACTAATGACAGCACATTAACAGTTCATTCTAATGTTCATAATATTTCTTCTATTGAGTTAACTGCTACACAGATAAAATTATTGAATAAAGGATTGAACTTTGTCCCCGGTTTTTTTTGTACCTGAACAGTCTTTAGCCCAAGATGTGGTTAATTTTTGTAGATTGTTAAATTTGAAACTGCTATTTGCTGATAGTGGTGGGGACAAATCTCAGGATTTTAGATTTAAGAAATCCTCCTTTAGTCCACCAATGACACAACTGGTGGGTGTTTTTCAAAGGAATGTACTACATGATTTACATTATTACTATAAGGATTTTTCAATGTCTTATAACAATTTATCCAATGATGAAGTGTGTTGTCTTGATGAGCTGGCCAAAAATCAAAATGTGGTCATTACACAAGCTGACAAAGGTGGGGCAGTGGTGATTCAAGATAAAGATTCTTATGATCAGGAGGCTATGAGACAATTGGGGAACAGGGATCATTATATGGCTATGCCTTTGGATCCATCCTTAAATTTTCAACGTAAGATTGATGAGTTTCTTACATCAGCAGTAGAGGAGGGCATAATTAAACAGGCCACTAAGGAACAACTGATGGTCCTGTCCCCCAAAAAACAGTATCTCTATATGCTTCCCAAAATACACAAACATGCTAGTAATCCCCCTGGTCGACCTATTGTTTCTGGACATGGCTCCTTGACGGAACCTTTATCTGAATATTTGACTTATTATTTAAAACCATTACTTGGGCTTATCAGAGCTAGAATTCAAGATACCACACAATTTTTGGATATCATTAATGAAATACAACTGGAACCCCATTGGTTACTATGTACCCTTGACATTACGTCCCTCTATACCAATATTCCACACTGGGCAGGCCTACAAGCACTGGACTATTGGCTGGCTAGATCTGGTTTATATAAACCGGGTTTTAATACCTTTTTGGTTTGTCTTACGGAATATGTGCTAACTAGCAATGTTTTTTATTACCAAAACAAATGCTTTTGGCAAATCAAGGGAACTGCTATGGGTGCATCTTTTGCACCCATTTAGGCAGATCTATTTATGGCATATATCGAGGAGATAATAATTTATGACGCCAGCCATAACATTTATATGTGTGAGATGGATATGTGGCGTCGTTATCTGGATGATTGTTGGTTGGTGTGGAAGGCTGATGACCAATACCTTATGGAATTTCTTGATTATCTTAATAACAACATATGGGGCATTGAATTTAAGATGAGTTTTGATAGATCTAAAATGATTTTCTTGGATGTGGAAATTAATAGGAATATAGACCATACTCTTTCCACTACCCTATTTAGAAAATTTCCAGAATATAATTCTTTATTGCATGCCACCAGCTTCCACCCACAACATATCATCCAGAATATACCCAAGTCCCAATTTTTAAGAGCTAGGAGAATATGCTCCAGCCAATGGTCTTATGCTACTACTTGTGATGATCTGGCCGGTAGATTTAAAGATAGAGGGTATCGTTCGGGCACTGTCTATATGGCCAAACAATGGGCTTCAAATTTCAATAGAAATGATCTATTGCATTATAAAGATCGTGACCAGGATGGGGTTCAGCAGCCGCTGAGGTTAGTTATGACTTATGGACGTAACACCCGGGGGTTTATGAAAATTGTTGACAGACATCATTCTTTTGGCAGATAATAAATTACACAACATTCTCAGGGACAGATGTTCTTTTTCTTTTAGAAGGGGACGAACTATTGGGTCACATTTGAGCCATTATAAGAGGTCTTCGTTTGATGCCAAAATCTTTACTCAATTAACTTTTACAGGGGCACCAGTGGTTGGTTGTATCCCATGTGGGCACTGTAAATTTTGTATTAAATTTTGTATTAGAGTCTCACGTACTGGTGAATTTAGCAGTCAGAACACCCCTGATGTTTTTGAGATTAAGTTTTGGGCCAATTGCAGTTCTGAGTGGGTTATATTTTTGGTGACCTGCACTTGTTCTGCGTTTTATGTAGGTCAGACCTCTAGGGCTTTTCATCTTAGAATTGGTGAACACATCAGTGACATCAAAAATAAACGTAGTAATAATGCACTATACAAGCACAGTTTAAAACATACTACAGCTAGTTTTATGTTTTGTATTATTGATCATATTAGGGGTAAATGCCAAGATAAACTAAAATGGCATGATATGCTGACTTTAAAGGAGAGGAAATGGATTATCAGACTTGGGGCTCTGTTTCCACCTGGTCTTAATGACCAATTGTGATTTATTGATAATGTATTGTGATTGGTTCTTGGTTACTCCCAGTTGTATATGTATACTGGGTTTGGGTCTTCATGAAAATATATACATTTTTTACTTTCACTGAGGAAGGCTCTGTTGAGCCGAAACCGGTCTGTACTAGTCTGTATTAGATATATGAGGGATTTTTCTCTCAGTGATGATTAAATAAATAACTTATACACAGTTACCAACAGCTGCTGGCTTTGTTTGTTTGATTACCATTTGGATTGTTAGCCGTGCAGCATTTTTCCGTGCATCTGTTTTTTGGATTTAAAACCAACAACACACCCTGTGCATATGATGAAACCTGTGCCGCCTCCTGTCATCTGTAACATCGATACAGGAACAGGCTACCATGGTGCTGATGCACAGGGTGTCTTTATAGTAGTAAAGCAATGTTAGCATGTTGTCAGCAGTACAATGTAATGATATGCTTGAAGGTGTAGCTGAGCAGGCATGATGCATTAATGCTATGATTGTCATTGTAGTGTTGTTTACACCAGTGTTGGTTCCAATTGTGTATTGTCTGGACACGTGCCACTTGGCTGATGTGTGCAGTATTGGCAGCGTGTGTTAGAGAGTGGACAGTATGTGTGGGATGTGTGTAGCATAGATTTGCAGGTGTACAGTTGTGAACATGGTGGAGGTGCACTGTCTGCATGTACATGCATTGTGGACACATGGCCAGGGTGACATGATCTGTATTACACAGTAACACTCCATAGTTTCTATTGCTGGCCAGTATGCATTGTACTACACACATTTCAGAACCTGACTACACATGTGTGTATGACATGGTTTGACACTGTGCTGTGGGTGATACTGTTACTATCTGTCATTGTTTTGCATTATGGTAGTATACATCACTTCCACAACCTGACCATAACCACTCAGATGATGTCTTGCCAACCGACACACAGATGTAGGACACACAGCTACATCTGGATCCTTCAGGTACTATACTATGCCAGTGACCACTGGTATTCACCTGCACTCATTACTGACACCACTCCTGTTTGGCATATAGCTCTCTTAGGTACAAGCAATCACAGTAGAGATATGTCCGTCCATGTCTGGTAATGCATACTGTGGCCTATAATGCATTCTCCAGATGACGCACACATCCTGCACTAGGGTATCATACAGACAGGTTCCTGTTGTCAAACACATGCTGGAAAGCTGTAAGCCAAACTAAGCATAGTCATCCACCTTCACTGAACATATTATCCCCACAGTACCACATAGGTAGTGGCCAACAACATGATGAACAGGTACCGATGTGTACATGCAACCAAGTGTTACGTCATCTGTCCTTTGTTAATCATTTTTCCAAAGGAATGTTCAGATCCCTCGGTGGCTCACATAAGCAAAAAGGGGTCTGCATGCATATCCACAAAGGTTGTTCAACACCTGTTATGAATAGTCATCATTGACAGACTTTGCTGCGTTTGAACAGGTCTGACATACACCTCGGCAAAAGACCCTCACGCACACATTCCAATAGTAACCATAATGACGTTGTGTGACAGATGACCTAGGCCAGGGATCACTGCAGTGGCTGGGCTTGTCACAAGCATACAGATGTGACCTAAGGTCTGGGAAGCAGCAGCACAGTCTGGCAAGGATGACAGCTGTGTTCTTGGAGAAAGCAGGGTTCCCACACATGCAATCATTGAGGTAACATGTACATATATGTATTTGCCACACAGCTAGCTCACATGTGCAATGCATACTGATATGTCATACAGTAGTAAAAGCAAAACCCACAACACATTGACCAACAGTGTCACACACATAGAGCGAACACACTCACCATGTGTAGGATTCAAACCCCTACCTAACTACTTCATGATACTAGAGGAGTATGCATTAACACAATGTGCTATACACATTACTGGCAGCTCTCTTTTCTACAGGTGTATTTTTAGGATGGTGACATCATCAGACTTGACAAAGGTTGGTTTACCACTTTTGAGGTGTTTCACTACTCCCCTAAAAGGTTGCTCCTTCCCAAGGAGACCACACACACAGTTGTCCATTGCAGAAATTAACCCCCTACCTAACTACTTCATGATACTAGAGGAGTACGCATGAACACGATGCTCTACACACATTAATGGGAGTTCTCTTTTCCACAGGTGTATTTGTAGGATGGTGACATCATCAGACTTGACAAAGGTTAGTTTACCACTTTTGAGGTGTTTCACTACTCCCCTAAAAGGTTGCTCCTTCCCAAGGAGAACACACACACACAGTTGACAAGTGCAGGATTCAAACTCCTACCTAACTACTTCACGATACTAGAGGAGTATGCATTAACATGACGTGCTATACACATTACTGGGAATTATCCTTTCCACATGTATATTTGTAGGATGGTGACATCAGACTATACAACGTGGGTTACATTAGGCGACATTAGATGGGATACATTGAAGGGATGTCTAAACACTTTGGGCATTTGATCATCAAAGGTGAATTTACTATCTACCTGTGTCCCCAGGGCCATAATGACTTCCTCTGTACATGCTGGATTACCACCTATGTGGTTATTTGTGTGCACTCTGTTTTATCCAAAGGGGATGACTATGCATTCTTTGCCATTCAGCTTGAGGGCATAGTTTTGACACCAGGTATCTGTCTCTGGAAGACACTTCTGGAGGATGTCTGTGTCATCTGTACAGTTGATTATGGACCACAGTTACCATTCATCTGCAAACCTGTTCAGTCATACACCTGCCATGCTTCCCTGTACCTCTGAGCAATATCTAGTGAACAGGTGGGGTCCCAGGACCAAGACCTGTGTGATGCCATTTGTGACTGGCTTAGAGTTGGACATGATACCCGCAACTATGAACATGTGTGTTTGATCTGTGAGCTACTTGGCCACCCATCCTGTGACATAGCTGTTAATGTTCAAGCTGGTACACTTGTCCATGATGACAGAGTGGGGAATGGTGTAGTAAGCCCTTTGTGAGGTCCAGGTGTGCTGTGTGTGGACTACTTTCACCTCCATCTATGTTCATGGTAACTGTTTTAAATGACTCAACTAGGTTTGGGAGCCAGGCTCTGCCTTTAACAAGGCAATTTTTTATAGAGTCCAGTGTCTGGAGATCTCCACTGTCTCAGTGTACGAGTTCCATGAAAATTGGCTCAATAGCTCTGTGGACCCAGCTGAGTAGACATGTTGGGCAATGGTTTCCAGGTTCTGTTTTGGCACACCCTTTGTGGAGCTGGATGACTGTTAGTGTATGCCATTCTTTGGGTACATAGCCTGTGGTACGGTTAAGTCTGGACAGTGAATGTAGATGAGTGTGTAGTTCCTTATGGGCGTAGTGTGAGACGCAGCCTGGGACAACATACAGTCACATTGATGCTATGTTCTTAGCTTTGGTGAGGGCTGTCTTTACCTGCATGTCCATGACGTCTGGGTCTCTGCATCCTTCTGTGATGGACACAGGCCCTTTTGGGGGTGATGGGGGGGAGTTTACACTGAACTTGTCCCCCTGGATGTGGACAATGAAAATTGGTTTTGTGTATTTCATTCCTTTTTTCAGTAGCTGACAGCATATTTGGAAGTTGACACCTACATGTCTGGCATAGCGACCAAAGGCTTTGTGGTTGTTATTCTTACATTCCTTAGCTATTTGTCATTAGAAACCCTCCTTGGATTATTTTATGAGTGCTCATTGTTTCTTCCTGATAATGATCAGTGATGCCTTTCCTTTAGTGAAGTTGGATCTATCATGTGTTCATTTCCTCCTTCTCTTGTCTAGCTTATTTATGGACAACAAACACCTGCTTGTTGTCCTATTTTTGGAGGAGTGCATCTTGGTTTTATTTCTGATGTCTCATTCCATGCATCCCTGTAGATGGTCAAGGTAAGTGATCTGTAGCAGGCTACAATCTGATGGGCAGCTTTGCCCAATGTTAGTTGCACTTGCATGGTCTCCAAGGCCTCATGCTGTACCAGTAACCTGAAGGTGTGGATATCCATAAGGTAAATGGCTACACCCCTTCCTTTTGTATTTCACTCGTGGTTTTGGGTCCAAAGATCAGAGTGATTGTGAGTGTTTTACATGGATCATATCCAGCAGCTCTATGTTTGACATAGCTTTGTATGTTAGGCAGTGAACACCTCTGAGTAGGCGATATGCAAGGGAGTAAGGATGGGGCATTTTGCAATGGTCTGTGTATGGCATGTATTTCAGGCCAATAATGCTCTTTGTGAGGTATTGCTGCTGGCTTTCCAGTTGTTGTAGTTGTCTTGTGAGGTACATAGCAACAGTAGCATTGTACTCTTTTATAGTTTTAGTGAGTGGTGATTAGGGGGGAACACTGTCCTCTTTTATTCTGCATGAGACACATTTTGTGATGAGTTGTGCCATGTAAGAGAGTTTCCTGACTACTGTGGGAATGTGCTTATCACAGTTGTATCCACTGTCCACCTGTGACCCAGGGTCTGTTGTCACACTTACAGTGTGAGGTATACTACCACCTATGTTATAGTTCTTGGCTACAGAGATTTTAACAAAGGTGATGATAATGCACCTTTTGGCATTGAGCTACAGCACATGGCTTGGACAACAGCCATCTCCTTTTGTATGATGTCCACATCTTTTGTGTTTACAATGATGGCTCCTAGTTTGCAGTCCTCTGGAAACTTCAGTAGCCACAGACCTTCCATGTTAATGTTTACTTCAGGGTCTGACACATGGACATGCCTGGGAAGTTATCTAGTCCCATGGCTGCTGTGATACTGGCTTTGGAGAGTGTTTACCTGTGCAGCCGTGATGACAGCAACTTTGCAGTCTTCCATTATAGACATGTGCTCTTTCATGGGTGAGAGGGGGGTAAAATTAACACTGATCCTATCTGCCAGGATGTTGCCAATATCAGTAGGCTCTGTACATTTAGTGCCATTGAGCTGTGACTCAGAACAGTTCTGAGTGTAACCATGACTTGGACCTGTCTGTTGGGCAGAGATCTCCTGCGTAGACAGTATGCAACAGAGTACATCTTGTGTTGCATTCATTCTTGTTGCATGGGGCAAATATTTGAGGCCAGTAATCCTCTTGTTAAGGTACTTCATTGGTCTTTCTAGCTGATGAACGTGCCTAGTCAGATTAATCGCAGGTGTGTTGTGGTACTCTCTGACAGGTCTGATGACTGCTCAGTAGTGGCAACCTCCTATGACCTACATGCACAGACCTTGGCAGTTACATAGCAGGATTTTCAGACCACTTTGTGAATGTGTTTCTGGAAGTAGAGATGACTATACACATTTGTCCATGGATCCCTTATTATCACATCCATATTTAGCCTAAGTGTGTGAGCATGCCCAGTATGACCTTTCAGTATGTTCCTGCCTGACATTTGCTTCATTTCTTCAAGTGTGTGAGCATGCCCAGTATGACCTTTCAGTGTGATGCTGAATGAAATCCACTACATTTGTTGGAGTGTGTGAGCACGCACAGTATACACATTTATACTATATGTGTATGGTAAATCAAGGTGTATTTTTACAGCAGGCCTCACCTTTGTGTCATAGATCAACAGGGATCATGCTGTGCCTGCAGGGCTTCCATGAGACACTTTGCATAGACTTATCAATATTTCTACATACAGGGGGGATATCTATTCTTTGTATATTTCTACCCGTGGGTACACCAGATTGTTACTGTGAGTGTACATAGGATGTGGGTTTCAAATGACACTTATACACATTTGCTGTGCCTGTACTACTATGTACAGGACACCATTACAGTATGTACTGTTGCCTATCATACTGGCTTGGGGCATACTACTGTACTACAGATCTTAGCGTCCATTGTCACATATATTAGCTTGCGACTTCATAGCCTACACATCCCACATCACAATGCCTGGCCTGATGTTCTCTGTCTGCATAGGTGTGTGGGTGAGGATACCCATTAGCCTCATTAGGGGCATGATACAGCATTGCTTTGTGTTTGCATTAGTGTACAATTGTCCAGCTGTGTCTGTGCCACTGTAATGCTATCATGGCTTAGTGGTTCAGTACTGTGACTATAGTGCACAGTATACTGGGTTCAAGCCCTGTCACTGCTTTTTATTTTCATGCTGGCCAGACCAGACAGCTTAAGGAACAGTAAAGCAGTTATGAACATGTTTAACTGACTTTGCTCAACTTTGCCTGACCTTGGCCAACATTGTACGAGCAATTTTGTTTACATATACTAGATATTGGTAACAGCTGCTTAGCACTGCTTTATATTGCTAAAACATGGCAATCATGCCTCAGGTGGTGCTGCAGGGCTGCCTATGTCAGATGCACATACTACACTCCCTATACATGTTTGGAAACAGGTAGTGTCAAGTTAGGCATCCCTTTTACTTTATGTGCGAGTCAGAGCAATATCATTTCCAGGGTTCCTACTGAGCCAGTGTATGTGCTATGCATTGCCTCTTTGCCAAGGCCAAGGCATACTGGGCACACCTCCTTCTGCCTACTGAGGCAGGCTCAGGTTGTTCCTCCTCTGAGTCATGCTGTGCCTGCGCAGGCCTTGACAATGGTGGGGGGCTGTTTGGCCCTGCCCCATGCTGTTCCTGCTGCAGCTGTTTTCGCAGGATCATATTGTGCAGCATGGCACATACCATGACAATTTGGGTACATGTAGTTGGTGAGTACTGCAAGGCTCCACCAGATGTGTCCAGGCACGGAAACTGTGACTTGAGCATCCCAAACACATGCTCAATTACATTTCGTGTTTGTGTGTGTGCCTCATTATGGAGTTCTTGTTCTGGTGTGTGTGCATTTCTGATGGGTGT
Source organism: Protopterus annectens (assembly GCF_019279795.1). Lineage (NCBI taxonomy): Eukaryota > Metazoa > Chordata > Ceratodontiformes > Protopteridae > Protopterus > Protopterus annectens. The sequence continues at coordinate 851,248,435 of NC_056735.1, read as the reverse complement.
CATCAGCCACGGCTCCAGTGCATATCCAGCATCCCCCACTAGGTGACGGTCAGGGATGTCCCCATTGGCAAATGTCTGGTACAGCTGTGTCAGATGCCAGATATGGGAATCATGGTAGCTTCCAGGGCAGCCAGCATACACATTCAGTATTATGCCATGGGCATCGCACATGACCTGGCAGTTGATGGAGTGGAAGCCCTTGTGGTTGATGTAGGCCCTACCCCACTCACTGGCTGGTGCTTTGATGTGTACCCACTACCTCAGGGTATTCCGCTATTTGCTGGAAGAGACGCATATTGCTGGCCAATACCTCACGGGAATTGGGGAAATATACATAATCACCGACATGTGCTGACATGGCATTCAGGAACTGGTACAGCACCCTGGATGCTGATGCCTGTGAAATCCCCATCATATCACCAGTTAGTCTCTGGAAGGTACCTGTTGCTAGTATTCTTAGGCCAACACATACCTTGGTTTCCACTGGGATGGGTTCCCCTCTGTTGGTTCTGTGTGCGAGGCATGGCCTGCACAGCTGAACAATTTTCTGCAGGAGCTCCCTGTCCACTCTATACTGCTCCACTATCTCCAGCTCATGTAGCCCCTGGTAGGTTACTCTCGGCCTGTATACTCTTCTCCGTCTCCTCACTGTGGGTTGCTCAGCAGCATTCACATTGGCACCACCCTCAGCATCTTGCACTTGTCGCCTTATAACAGCAATGGCAGCCCCTAACATTTTTATGTCTCAGTTTAAGCTTTTTAAGTTTTCACTTCTCTTTGTTGACTGCAGTGTTGCAGTGTTTCTGAGAAAAACATGGGGGGATATTGTTTGCAGAATTTTAAGTGCTGGGCTGGGCTGGGCTACTGTACTGCCTGTGTAATTGGCTGATTCTGATTGATTTCACCTGGCAGCTCTGCTAGTTCTTCTTGGTTAACTTCCTACCACTTCTTTTCCTTCCTTTCCCCTTTCTGTTTCCACAGGGAGCAGCGCTGCGCAAGCAAGCGCAAACACGCGCACATGAGCACACACGCGCGTGCACAGGCTTACACGAGCTTACACAGGCTTAGGCGGGTGCACATTCATGTATACTAGCTTAGACAGCCAAACACAGGCTTACACGGGTGCACGCACACAGACTTAGACAGGTTTACACGTACGCACACACACGCACACAGTGTAAGCAGCTTTGCAAGAAACTTTAGTGATAGCCACGGCATACACCTTTGGTTTCTGGGTTTCAGTTTAGACAACTGTAGACACACCTCTCCTAGTCCTGAGTAACTCACAGCAAACACATGCCACTCTGCTCCAATAAGCTTACAGTCTTTTTGATACATACCCCCTCATGATGTCACCCATCTTCTACTCTGTTCCTCCCCTTATCCTACTCTTACACTCTAGGAACATGGTTCACATAGCAGGAAATATTGGGATTCACTATCCTTATCCTCATTTGCATAGGATTGCCTACTAATGCTTGGTTACATCTCTCACACTGAGCTTCCCCCCTTAGCAACCACTACTCAGTACCCATGTTGTCTTCAGGCTGCCTTTCACTTGCATGGCAGATGAATATTTTGAATTAAATCATATTTGTGGCTTTTAAATTCTTGATTTTCTGATTTTTTAGTGTGCCGCACGTTTCCGCATCGCTGTGCTATGCTTAAACATCGGAGATCGAGGGAAAAAAAAAATATTTATTTTTATTATTTTGCAACACATAAAAATGCCACTGGCCATATATTTGGCCATTGGCATGCTTCCTCAACTGGATGCATCCTTTATTTGGAGCTGTCATGGCTCTGTTTTGCTATTTGGAGAACGGTACTCAGTTGCCAACCGAGTACATTTCTGCAAATAACACTACTCTTACTCGGACAGGATAGTGTTTCCTGATTCGCAAATTTACCTCATTTGCATAGCAAATGAGGTAATTTGCATAAACTAACCCTGTCAGTGCAAGAGTCATTTTAGGAGCTCTCTTGCACGCCCCTGCCGGCTGTTCCTGGATCACTCAGCAGACATGTTGGCTGCATGGAGTCTTACTCTACTCTTAGACTCCATGCAAGCCTTCGTGAATCCAGCCCAATTACTTTCTCAAGCTATCTATTGTTATAACTAATTTTAGTTGTTGCATTGCAGCATCTTATCTTGTATTTTTTTTAGCTTGTTTAACCTCACTGTCACCACTGATAGTTGATAGATGCCCCATAATTTTGTAAACAAATTAATAATCTCTGAAATCTAGCCAAATCTTTGAACAAAGATTCCACAAAAATAATTTGCAACAGTTTGTGAGTCAAATCTAGAGTAACAGTTTTTTCACATGTGCTCTCATGGAACATTTGACATTCATGTATGACAGCCAGTATTTCCCTTTCTATCTGTGCTAATCTTGTCTGTGCTGGACTAAAATCTCTGTAGTTCTTTGTTGATCATCTTAAAACTGAACACTAAAATATCCTTATGGATTATTTTTCTTTAGTTATAAGCTGTGGTGACAAAGGTAAAGGCAAATGGTCCTAAAAAATGTGGAACTCGGGGTACTCAGAGGCCCCACAATATCCATAGCTACCCTCTGAAATGGGTCCTCAATCACAGGCAAAGGCATCAAAGGAGCTGTCACCTTGTCTCCTGCCTTGCCTACCTTTTAGCACTGCACACAAGTCCTGCAGTACCCTGCTACATCTCTGGACATTCCAGGCCAATAGAAGTTCTGCATAATATGTCTCTTTGTACGTTTTATGCCCATATGACCTGCAAATAGAATATCATGGGCTATGGCTAGAAGTGCCAGATGGTAGGCTCTAGGCACTGCCACTGCTGTATTATCTCATCCTCTAGCCCTCCCTCAGGGGGTCCACTTTCTATACAGTAACTCTTTGTCCCAGTATACAGATTCCCCCTTCCCTTGAGGATCAGGTGCCTCACTAGCCACCTCCCTCAGGCCTTGTAATGTAGGGATTGATAGCTGAGCCTGTCTCATCTCTCTCTTTGTAACCCTACCCAGCTCCCCTTCCACAGGAAGTCTGGCATACTCTGACAATGGTGTCTCATGGTCAGCCTGGGTACTACTACTACTCACCTCAGCCCTTGCAGTCTCTCTGTCCAAGGGAACATCAGTACCCACAAGTAGCTGTGGCTCACCTTCAGTCTCACTGCTACAGGGTAGCACCCTCCCTGAAGTAACCACCACACCAGTCCTGGCTGCAAGCATGCAGTCTGACTGGGTCTCCCTCAGGCTACCAGACACACATGCTTGTCTCCAAGCCTGACTATGTGTAACTGCATGAACACATGGTACTGCATTACCAAAATCATTCCCTATCAGGATATCTGCAGGGTAGTAGTTTGGGACCGTTGTTGTCCCAAGACAACTTACTATTGGCATTTTGTCATACCTACTTACTGGCTCCCTTACCTTTTGTTCCCCTCCTTGCCTCCATGGACATCTATATGCTAAATGGCCTCACTGATTGCATTCAAAACATTTAATCCTAAGTCCTGGACATGTACCTGAACTAGTGGCTTCCCCTGCTACTGTCAGATTCTGTTGGGGCAGTCTGAGCTTCCCAGCATGGGTTCCCTTAGACACATGGGCAGTACTGGGTGTCCCTTTCCTATGCAGTGATGATCTGTTTGCTAGGTATAGGTCTCCTTTCTTCTCCAACTCATCTACAATAAGGCATTGTCTATCAGCTAACCAGATCCTTGTGTCCTCAGGCAAAGTGCTAAGGGCTTGTTCCCTCACCAAAAGGTCTGCCAGCCCTTCAAAAGTGGTAACCTGACATCCACTCACCCGCCTATGATAATAAGTGCTTAGTTCAGCAACATATTCACACACACTTTCATCTGCCTTGCGTCAATGCTCATGAAACTTTCCTATAAGCTTCAGATGTTAGCGTAAAACATTTTAGCAAACAATTCTTTACAACATTATAATTTAAAAAGTCATGATCAGACAGTTTGGATAGAACTAAAACAAAAAAGCACAGAGTGCCAGAAAGACAACACCAACTCGAAGATAGCATACAAACTGTTTTAATCCATGCTTTCGTTAAAACTTCTTCAGAATGATTAAACCATGAAAAAATCATTTAAATACACTCATTAATTAGATAAAAAAGCCACCAATAATTCAATTAACTAATTAAATAAAATTGCTAAACAAACATTGTTTTTTACATTGTAAAATTTCTGTCTTCTAAAAAACATTTAATGTTTGTATATTCATTTAACCCTGGTGGGCTGTCTGCACCCAACCTTAGCTGCCATAAAGTCTCTTTTCTTTCAACTTTGTTTTTAAAGTTGCCTCCTCTCAAATCCTTAGTAATGTGCTCCAAAATGGAAAAAAATAAATTTTTTTGAACATAGTACAGACCAAAGTGTGTCTATACAAAGCATTGTTAGTATCTTTGGTTTTTATGGCATAACAATGTTCTTTAATGCGTTTGCTTAATTGTTTGGTGGTCATGCCTATGAAGAATGCTTCGTATCCAGTACAAAAAGTGATGTAAACCACCTTTGATGTGTTACATGTGAACCTGCCAGTTTGGATAGAACATTTACAACTTTACCATGGAGTAAGGGGGTCAGGAACCATACCCAGAGCCCTTGGTCAACATCATACTGACCCTCTCAAACATATGAATGAAACTATCAAAATTATCCCCCTCTGTAAATTGTGGAAGAAATTTACTGACCTTTGTTGCTTCTGGGGTTCAGCTACTCCCTTCCCGATTACCTCCATGACTCTGGTGAAGAGTCAGCATCTCCTTTTCATGTTGCTTCTGCCTCTCTTTCTCCTCAGCTTCCAGGTGTAGTGGTTTCTCATTCTCCTCAGCCTGCAGACATTGCACTTTCTCATTTTCCTCAGTCTCTAGATGCCTTAGTCTCTCTGCTGCTTCCATTTCCAAACGCTTGGCCTCCAACTCAAGTTTTTTTAGCTCCAGATGGATTTTTAAGTCCTCTGTAGAAAGGTTGAGCTGTCCATTCTCTGAGTGTTGTACATCTCCACGGCCAGTCTGATCATCCTCTTGGTTGCTAGTCTCGGATGCAGCTGTGACTAAAGCTGCATTCATGTCTGCTTTAGTCAGGTTTCCATGCACCAGTCCTTTAGTCAGGCACATCTCTGCCAACTGGCTCCTTGTCAGCTTGCCATACTCCTCTGCTGACATGCTTGCCTGGTCTCCCTGACTAACTAAGCTAACAAAAGAAATGAAAGAATTGTGATATGAACTCTGAATGTCCACTGCATGACTGATTTTGAGTACAAAAACAGCATCAGTGATCAGTGTACACAAGCTACAGGAATTCACTATCCACACCACTGCAAGCCAATTAATATGTGATGTGGCTATCTCACCTCTATCAACCAATTAACATTGGATGTGGATATTCCAGCACTGCCCAAACAATTAATATGGGACACCTGTGCACTGGCCCAGTAATCAAGGAGCCTCAATCCTCACCACTAACCCCAGTGAGGGATGTGCACATTGGGAGGATGACAAGTACACACACAGTAAAGTACAATGTCTCTTTAGAGTACACAGCGATCACAGCCATTCTGGGGGTGATTTCTCTATTTCTCTCTCCAGATCCCCAATAAGAGTCCCCACTGGCACACCTATAGGGTTAAGATCTCAGCTGAGTGGTAAAGCCAAAACCTCCAACACCCTCTCTGTCCAATCAGTGCTTCATGTCTCTGCCCAAGTAGTTGACATACACACACACACTTTGAGATTTGATTTATATACAAACACACAGACACTCCTGGGAAAGGCTGGCACAGGTTCACTAGCTATGCCCCTTCTGCCTAGACTATAAGGTAGTACCAACTGCCACCAACCACACTTATCAGCTATTCTAAAGGCCCTTACCAAAGGGTGCCCAATTCTACTGTGCAATGTTACTAACTGGTAAGTATGTCTGAGGCTAAGGCTATTTAGGAATGGCTTGTACAGTCTTACCAAATACATTGAAGTACCCTAAGAGCTTATATATCTCTATACAAACCTGCCACAATTAAAAGGTTTAAATATATTTAATAATAAATAATAAAAGCACAAGACAATACTCGTTAACATACACAGTGACAACAGAGTTCAGAAATCACTGGAAATACTTTAAAATAACATAGTAGGACAGTCTCACATTAATATAGAAAACATCTACACTAATCCTGCTATCTCTAAGAGATACTATGCCTAAATGTCTTACTTACAGAGCCAGGCAAATACAGATGAATGGATGCTCTTACTAGGTCCAAGACAAGATACAAAATGCACTCTTTCTCTCTGAGATAGTTCTTAAATTAATAATACACATTACTGCTGGTTAGTTAGATGACATCACTATTTGACACTTGCATCTAGTTCCCAGGCTAAACAGATACCAACACAATTTAACATGTCTCTGTCAAAAATATTTATCTCTCAGATGTACAGCTGCTAGGAAGTCACAGAGCAATACAAAAACACTTTACACGTGAAACCTAGTAATTATCTCTGTCTTAAGACAATAGAAAGAAACTCCTAGCCTAGACATCCTGTCTCTTAGCTTGAGATAAACTGACTTTATAACACATCATAAAACTCTTTACTTAACTTATTTAGTTTCTTAGAGTTTTGCAAGTTAACTCTATATATCCCAATTTCTACTATGAAACATACATTACATACGCATAGTGTTTATACACATTTCTGCTTTCCTCCAGCAGGGTGCACTGTGGTTATAATCTTAAAGCTCAGCACACAACACAGTTTTCTTACATTTGTAAAACAAGCCTGTGCATCATATTAATATTTACAATGACATAGAATTATTTACAAAATTCTCTCTAGCTGGGCTGTCAACCTTCACATTAAGATAATTTCCAGCAAAGTGCTGGTTTATTTACTGTTTAGCTGGCTTTGTTACTTGTTGCCCATCTGCAACTAATCCAGTTCTTTTTCAAGCCTTCTTTATGCCCTTAGCATTTAGTTAGTGGTTAATTTCAGAATGGAGGTCAGCTTTGCTGGAGGGGTTTATTTTGCTTAACATGCCCAGATGTGAATAAGGAATTTCTGGTTATCAATTAATCACTTCTTTATTAATCACTTCTTTATTATCACATATAAACTGCATGGTGCAAGGCAAGGTTTCATGTATTTGAGTAATATGAAATATGCTGTTCTCTGCGCACGAGGTGATTAGGCTTGGGCATTTCTATGCTGAATTAGGCTAATCACCTCATGTGCAGACTGATCTATTTCAGAAGACTGACTCTTCAGAAAGTCAAACTTCATATGGTCGAGCCTGTACAATTGACTTTCTGAAAAGTCGAGTGGCACAAAACAACAAAAATCCACATTTTGAAGGTGGGGGGCAAGCACCCCTGTACCCCCACACCCCCTGCATATTATATATACCAACTCCAAGATTGCACTACAGTTGGAAAGGTAAATTCCCAGATCCCCACTGTACTGCAATCTCCATGCAAAATCTTTGGCATTTTGGAAAGTCGATCATATGGTTTCAACCATATGAAGTTCAACTTTCTGAACAGTCAGTCTTCTGAAGGGGACCCATGCAGAGATAAGGTGATTAGCCTACTGCCTTCCCTTGCCAGACTACTCTTAATATGCCTTGCATTGAAGCTTTAGTTTATTTGTTCTAATGATATCAACTTACTCATTCTCTGTATGGGCAGAGTTAGTTTTCATACTATTTTGCATCTGTGTTATTTATGATATATATGTATATGAGTATCTATCAGTGTGTGGAATAGCCATTTGTACAGTAGAATGTTTGGGTGTAGATATGGATCAGAAGCACTTTTTCCAAGTGTTGCATATATGAATGGAGGAATATTGAATGTTTGCATGTACAGTAAGAAGGAATTTGTTTTAGTGCTGAAACTTTTGGATATATTAAAAGTTTTGGCATTGGAGTGAGATTGTGTGTGTGTGTGCGTGCGTGCGTGCGTGCGTGCGTGTGTGTGTGTGTGTGTGTGTGTGCGTGCGTGCGTGCGTGTGTGTGTGCGTGCGTGTGTGTGTGTGTGTGTGTGTGTGTGTGTGTGTGTGTGTGTGTGTGTGCGTGCGTGCGTGTGTGTGCGTGCGTGCGTGCGTGCGTGTGCGTGCATCTGTGAGTGTTTGTGGGTTAGAGTTAGAGTAAGGGCTAGGGATGGGACTAGATTTAATGTTGTGCATGGTTAGTGCTGTGTGTTAATTGTCTGTGAGTGTCTTGTTTTGTGAGAGCACTAGACAAAGGGCTTTTCATATGGTAAAGTATAGGATTGGGGTTAGGGTCAGGTTTGCATTAGCACACATTTGTAAGGTTGTGCAGGGATCTTAGCATGTTATTAAGATGCCTTTTAGTGTCTCCTGTTAGAGGTGTATGAGGTACAGGCCGTGGGAAGTGGGACCCAGGGCAGACCAAGTACACACTGAAGACATTATATCTCCTATCTAGCCTTGAAATGCCCATACCTCATACAGGATCAACTGAAAACTATTTTATGGGGGTAGAAAAATGTAATTTCTCTTTCTTCAAATTTTAATATTGTAGTCTTCAGACGTCAGAAGAAAAAACAGCTTAGAAAATGGATGGATGGATTGAAGGAATCCATGAAGGCTCTAGGGAGGATTTCTCAGGGATTAATGGTATAAGAGGGGATAGGTTGCTCATCTTTTTGGTTTTATATCTAAGGTTCTCAATTTCACACCTAAATCAGTTTTCCAAAAAATAATCAAAGTTTTTCAAGGTTGGTTAGTTTTAGTTTGTGATGCTAGTTTTAATTCTTCTCCCAGAACTCTTCAGTTATAACCGTTATATATCAGTCCCCTACCTCCTCCCTGTCTAAACTTTGGAAAATTCTCATTCTGGGTTAAGCTGTGTTGGAAGTGGAATCCCCTCTAGATGCAGAAAAGTAACATTCACTCACTCTATTTCAGAGTCTGTTTCAGTCTGCAGTCGGAGGCCAAGGTTGGAACATGTTGCCCAGATGTTGAGTTATAGAATTGCTGAAGTTCTAAAACAATAGCTGCAAATATATATTTGAATGTTTCCTATCTAGAAGTATTATAGAAATAAGTTCTCTGAGAAAGTTACAGTGCAAATGCTAAGTAATATTGCTTTTACTAATGTTCCTGTTTCACACTATGGTACTCAAGGTTTCCTTACATATCAAGAAAATGACTTATCTTGCCTTTCTTCAATTATTCCTTGGAGTAGCAATATTGATACATATAGAAGGATTATATGTTACTTCAGGTAATTCCCATCTCACTGACTTATGTGTCAAGGAATTATGTCCTCCCTTAAGATGGCATTGTCACTCATAGGAGAGAATCACACAGTTGAACATGGTCATTACACACCAATAGCCAATTTCTTGAGGGAGATATGGTTAAATGCAACAGCTTTTCTAACCATCCTTTCACCAGGTACATGTAAAACTTCCTTCAAGGTGGATCACAGGCATTTGCTGACCCTTTCTGGAATTAGTGTCATTTTATTTCAGGAAACAAAATGTCCAAGCTCCTTATGCTCCTGATTCTGATGACTCCAGTCCTATCCATCTCATCAGCTGCTCTTCATAGTGACTATTGTATTTCTCCAGCTGCATCACTAAAATGTTTCCTGATTCTCAAACTTGTGCTGGCTTTATTCAGTTTCTAAAGCTGTCTGCTTGTGACATATATTGTAGAACATCCTTAATTAAAAGTGTTTTGGATGAAGTTTTTGAGTGTCACTAGACTCGTATTGGCTCCATCTTTATTTTTTTTCATCTTCCATCTTAGTCCTGAATGTTTCATTGCCTGTAGAAATTCCTACACAATTGGAATATTATAGCCATTCAAGCCCCCAGATGCTCAAATTCCACTGACTTGCAGCTGAAGATTCAAATGGCTGTAACTCCAACCACATAGATACCTGAACAGGTGCTGAAACTCAAATGTGAGTTCACAGCTGCAGCTGTCACTAGAGCAATTAAGTGCTTACCACAGAAAATGGAAGTAGAGAAGGGAAACAGGCTGAGGAAATTTACGTTTAGGGAGGGGAGGAGGATTTTAGGTTAACATAGAGGATCAGAAGGATTGAGTTAGAAAAGGTAGTGAGATTTTAGGTTTAGGGAGAAATTGAGTAGAGAAAGCTTAGTGTTAGGGAGGGGAGAGGGATTTTTAGGTTTAGGGAGTGATTGGTAGTTAGCAGAAGGTTAGAGTTGGGGGGGTTAGATTTAGGGAGTGATTGGAAGGTAGCAGAAAGTTTGTGTTAGGGAGGAGAGGAGGATTTTAAGATTGCGGAGTGATTGTTAAATAAGGTTAGGGAAGAAAGGGGTATTTTAGCTTAACAAAGTGAGCAATGGGGGTCAGAGGATTTGGGTTAGGGCATTGAGAGGGGATTTTAGCTTTACTGACTGATCAGGAGTTAGTGTTTTGGGAATGGGTGAGATTGTTTAAGGTTAGGGTTTTTGGAGTGATAGTTACCATTTGGTTACTACCTTGGGAATGAGTCAGCTGGAGTTAGGGCAGTTGATAACACTAGTGAGTAGTAGCAGGAAAGTGTTTTGCAAGTTAATGCTACATGAGCACTTATAGTAGACCTGGTTTTTGCAGCTTTAATAGAGGTGTCTCACAGTTAAAATATTAAACTATATGTATCTCTTACACAGACATATATATATATATATATATATATATATATATATATATATATATGTATATATTTATAGTTATATAGATAACATTGAATGTTCTAACACAGAAAATCCTGAACACTGAAGAAGAAAGTTCATCACTGTGTAGAAGTACGGTACATTTAGGATCTTGGAGTTTATACATATAATTAGTATGGCATGTGGTGGGGTGCAGGGGGGGGTTGCTGTTCTGCAGAAAAGCAGGCTTTGTATTTCTTGTTTAGTTTTTCATCTTACAGGTTTTAGATGTCCCAGGTTCAATGTTATAATGTTTGCCATTGTGAACGTTCTATGTTTAGTTGAGTACTCTATATGTTGACCTCAGAGATATCAACCTCAAAAGGTCAGCAAATTGAACACTGACATGTTACCACACATGTGCTAAGAAGGAACATGCAGTTTTCACAAAAACACCCCAAATAACATCATTCTCTACTGCACCCTCATTTGGGGGGCTGTGCCCCCACACCACCTGCTAATTATATAAGCTAACTATGAGATTGCACAGTCTCTAGGCATTTAGACCAAATACAGCCCTCTCTCTCTCTCTCTCGCTATATATATATATATATATATATATATATATATATATATATATATATATATATATACATATATATATATATATATATATATATATATATATATATATATATATATATATATTTTTTTTTTTTTTTACTATACATATAGATTATGTATCTTGTTATAGATCTATATATCTAATCTATATTTATCTATTTTATATATATATATATATATATATATATATATTTATATATGTATATATTTGTCTGTTTGGCTTTTCCCGGTTAGGGGTCGCCACAGCGGAACTCCAGTCCGCTAATGATTGGCAGTAGATTTTTTATGGTGCCGAGTTGCCAGCCCAATGCCCAACCTTCAGCGAAGGCACACCCATTCACGCATCTCTTTCGGAGGCCACTCGACCGTGGGGAGGACATGTAGACTCTACACAGAAGGCACTCCAGCCATGAATCGAACAGGAGAACCTCTTACTGTGAAGCAACAATGCTACTGTTGTACCAGTGTGGCTTTATGTATAATTATATTTCACAGCATTGTTAACATATTATATTGGCGTATGGTAAGTCAGTCTCACATGGTCAAAACACAATACATTGAAACAAAACAAAATTAAGAATGTACCCTCACATTCCCTGCTAATAATATATACCATCTCAGAGATCGCAACATAGCTCTGAAAAGGCAAAATCCCATGCCCTACTATGTTGTAATCCCCCAAAGCAAATGCCAGCTTCCTGCAATGAACCTATAGTATGATAAAAGAGGTTCCTTCCTATACTGTATGCTTGATATGCCAATTGTACAAAACTCACTGAATCCATACATGAATATATATATATATATATATATATATATATATATATATATATATATATATATATATATATATATACACACACACACAGACAGAAGCACATACACACATACACACATTTGTACACTATTCATGTTAAGTATCACCTTATTTTTAATTGCAGATTATTTTTAATGTCTTGCATAGTTGCATTTACTAAAAAAAATAAATTGCATCTATAATGGGCAAATGTTCATATGAATCCATGCTTGATTTTTCAAAAATTCCTTGTCTCTATTTATTGTGACCTAAGTGTCCTGTTAGTTAGATAGCTTGTTACTATGGTTACCATGGCTCCTGGATTGTAGCCATGGCAACAAACTAGACAGCTTGCTACCATGGTTATGTTCCAGGATCCATTCTATAGGCTGACTAATCTGTATGGAGATCTTCAGTGCTGCATGGTATAAAATAGATTAACAAGCATGCAGTACCCTGCCCTAGTTTGGTGTCTTCAGGAAAGAAGATGAACCAGTTTTCCATGTTCTAGGAGTGCTCAGAGACTAATGCATGACATATGAGTGGCTATAGAACCTTTTCATGTAGAATATTATTTGTCACTTACTTCTCCCTTAATAGTTCTGCACTGACTAAAACATTTGACATACTTCCATTTACCTTCTTTTCTAGCCATCTACAAAGCTTACTGCTACACTTACCATACTCAGATTAACAAGGCCACCTCAGTAGGGTGCCAAGTTAAAGGCTTTATTAAAGTCTAGATAGATTAAATCCACAAGTTAATAATTGTCGTTGTCCTTGGCAACCTGGTCACAGTAGTGAAATCGGGATAGTATGACAGAATCTACCTAATGTAAATCAGTGCCTAATTCCATTAAAGAATCTAGTCCTTCTTAGTAACCATGACAACTTTGATGATAAAATTGAATCTATTATTTTTTAAACTAATGAAGTCAGGTTCAATTTCCTTTCGTTTCCTTCTGCTTCTAATTACACTGTGAAGATGGACTCAAAGTTCAGCTCTGTCAGCCACTGTTATTGTATTAAAAGCCATACTCAGGATTTTGGATGGTGTTTTGCTCTTACACTTTATTCTCCATTAGTGTCTCTGTCACTTTCCTCCCTTCCATAGCTGTAATTACATCAACTGTTACACTTTCCTATTTGCAGTCCTGGTGTCATAGGTTGATAACCTGTATTCCTTCTCCTTCACAAATATGCATGAGAAGTATATATTTGGGATCCATTAGTAAGATTTTAAATAAAACTTTACTGGCAATCACTTTGCTGACACTAACTTGCAATCACTAAAAACATCGAAAAAACATAGCTGACTACAGGAAAGGCTGGCATAACTGCAAAATACAAAGAAAGCAATTTATGCAGGGAGGCTTACCTCCTGAATTTCCCAAAGTATGGGGTTGTGCCCTTTTACCACCTGCTGCTTATGCATACCAACTATACAACCCCAAAATAGTGGAAAAGGGAGAATCTGATCCCAAAATGTTAATTCTTTGAATTATGATTTAGCGAAATCAGCATGTTGATCCATAATTTAAACAAAATAAATCTGATAAATTGGAGGGAACCTAATTCAATATTTTGACCTGTTTCTTTGCCTCTTTGTACTTTTCTTCTTCTCAGTTTAGCTCATCTTTATCTCTAGCGGTTTTCTTTATGCCATGTTCCAATTGCATTTTCCATTCTTAATTTCTGTTGTTATTCTTTTGTTTCTACTTCATCCTTGTTTTTTTCTGGCCTACATATTTCTGTTCCACTGGATGCGTCTTTACCACTTCATTGTCTTCAGTTCCTTTAATTGTCCCTAATAGCAAATGTTAAGTTGTCAATCTCACCTTCATTCTTGCTGGATGGGTTCGGAGCCGATCCTCGGCTCCGACTCGGCCAATACTAAAGCTCGAGAGCTAATTCCACCGGCTTGAGGCTCCCCTATATCCCACAATGCTAGGCGGTAACTACTCAGATCTCGTTTGCCGCTTAGCTGTGAGGTGCTTTCTTCTACCGGCTCTGGCAGGTTAGTGAGTTTTTTCTAGTCAAAATCTTCAATTTTCTACCCCTATCCTTTCTATTTAGTTTAGTTTCTAGTACAGGGTATCCCTTTAGTTTAAAATCAGGTCTCCCTCATTTTTATCCCCTTTTATTCCCTTTTAACTTCTAGGCCTTTGGCCCACTCCCCTTTTCCCCTTGTCATTTTAGTGTGACTGGGTTTTTTCTTTTGGTTAAAGGGTGTGTCTGTGTGTTGTGTCTGTGTCCTTTGATACAGTCTCCTCTTTTAGGATGTCTAAAGCCTCCAAGGTCTCAGGCTTCAAGAAGTGTGATTCGTGCTGTCAGAAAATGTCTCTGACAGACAGTCACACTTCTTGTGTCTATTGCCTGGGACCTTTGCACCTGCAGGACTCCTGTGCTGTTTGCCATGCATTCAACCCTAGAGTCCTGTAGGAACGTAAAAATAAACTTATTCTTCAAGGCTTATTAAAGCCTGAAGGCCCCTTGACCCAGTCTGCGTTGGGGAAGCCTTCAAAGACTTCCAGGCCATCAGCTCCAGCTTCAGATCCGTCTGCTGGGAGCATCAAGGCTGCTTCAACATCGGCTCCGGCTGGAGTCAATGTTTTGAAGACTCAAACCGTTACCTCGCTAAGACTCAGTCAGCTCCGATAGTCTTATTGGAGCCACCTTCAAAGAAGAGGTCGAGGTCCCCTTCCATCGGCTCCATCCACTCGGCCCCGGGATCCCCTCTTCTGTCAGAGCGGAGCCATAGGTCCCATTCCTCTTGGTCCTCCAGGCTGTCTGACCATGACTTACAAAGGGTGGTGAGTAGACTTCTCAAGTCCAAGGCACTGGCCAAAATGCTGCATAGCCCTACTCAACAGTCAGTGGCTATTCCCATCCCTGCTTCTGTTCCTCCTCCAACTCTTCTGAGTTCGGAGCCGAGGCTCATCGGAGCCGTGGCTGTCGGTGCGTTGGAGTCAATACCTTCCCTTTCGGCTCCGTCGTCTGCTCCGATTTCCTCCTTGGAGGGATCTCAGCGCCGGGCTTCCCTCGTCGGCTCTGAGGGGGTGGGTGGCATCGGACCCTTGTCCGACCCCATTCTCCCTCTCAGAGTGTCGGCGCTGGTGATTTCACTCAGACATTGGCCTCGGAGCCGTCCCTGTCAGTGCCGGGGGGGGGTCCTTGTCTCCTCGGAGCGGGGACCTTCGGCCTTGGCTGATCGGGGCACCTTTGAGGTCATGCGGAGCATGCTAGACCCCATGTCTACCCCACAGTCAGCTCCATCAGCTCCTCCCTCTTCAGTGCCTGTGGTGGTTTCTACCCACTGCCTTGTAACAGACCGTAGAGAGCCAGCCCCTCAGGTTTCCCCACTGGGAATATCCTCTTCTTACAAGGCTTCTCCTGATCTGGCAGGGGAACCCCCCTCGGAAGAGACAGTGCAAGAGGAAGCACATTGACTCCCCTGAGTCTATCACCTCCGACACCGACTTGGAGGAATCTGAAGGTTCCCCTCGGTCCCCCTCTGAGGATGTCTCTTTTGCTGACATCCTTGAAATCCTTAAACAGAGGGGGAACTGGCCCGCCCTTTACCCTTCAGAGGACGAGTCGGTCTACCTTGAGGCATTTGGCTCACTCCCTTCCACCTCCTGGGTGTCTCCTCCCTTTGACCCCCTCATGGAAGTGGTGGCAAGGAAGGCTTGGACGGCCCCTGATTCGGTGGAACCTACCCTAAGGAGGCCGTCAAAATTTATTACTGCCCCAAAAGAGAAACAGTTCTTATCCAAAGGTGTCTCTGTTGATGCCATGGTGGTGGCCACAGCCACTAAGAAGGAATTAGCCAGTCCTTCGGTACCTGTCCATCCTCCTAATAAGGAGTCTAGGACCATGGACAGGTACGGTAAGCGGATGTTTTCCTCAGCGACCTTTGCCATGCAGTCGCTGAACTACTTGTGTCACTTCACCCGTCTCCAGAGGGATTTACTCAAGGATATGGGTGAGGCTATGCAGGATCCAACAGCTGAGGGGTTCCAAGACAAAATTAACTCCCAGTTGGCAACCCTGAATTTGATTGTCAACGCCTCCATGCGGCTTATCTCATATGTGGCTGATGGGGCAAGTAGGGCCGCAGGCACAGGTGTAACTTTACGACGCCATGCCTGGATGCAGCTTTGCAATTTTGCGGACCCTTTCAAGGCATCCTTCACCAATTCCCCCTTTGATGGCTCAACGTTGTTTGGACCTCAGGTGAAGGATACATTGACTAGGTGCGAGCAGGAAGGTAAGACTCTCTCTGCTGTGGGAGTCCGTTTTTCTACCCCTTCCAGACCTTATCCCAAAGGTCAGGGGGGGGGGGAATGTGGTTCCGCAAACCACAAGGAGTCTCATCTGACGCACAAAGTTGATTCCCCTCTAGAGGCAGAGGGGGGAACAACAATAGACGCCGCCCTAGGGGCGGAGGTGGTCTGCAAAACCAGGGTAACAGAGAGACTTTCTCTGATAAACCCTTTCAGCATCCCTGAGGAGCTGCCCGGCTGTCCACCTTTGGAGGCAGTCGGGGGAAGATTATCACTGTACCCAAAAGCCTGGCTTTCCCTCACTCAAGACAAATGGGTACAGTCGATCATATCCGAGGGTTACAAAATTCCTTTTATTCACATCCCATCCCAACCCAAAGGATCCCTTCCAGATGTTCCACCCAGTCTAAGGGAATAAGCAGCGTTAGAAATACCAAAGCTGCTGTCAAAAAGAGCTATCCAGCCAGTCCCAGCAGACGAGAAAGGATCCGGAATCTACTCCAAATTCTTTTTGGTACCAAAAAAAACAGGGGACTGGAGACCAATACTGGATCTCAGCAAGTTAAACAAGTATGTGAAGGAAACAAAATTCCGGATGGTCACGCTACAGTCCATTCTACCCTTCTTGGGTCAGGGCAATTGGATGTGCTTGATAGACCTTCAGGATGCGTACTACCATATCAAAATGCACAGACACTCCAGGAGGTTTCTCCGCTTCAGGCTGGGAACCAGTCACTACCAGTTCAGAGCCCTGCCCTTTGGTCTCACTACAGCCCCCCGAGTGTTCACCAAATGTATGGCAGTGGTCGCGGCTCACTTGAGACGTCAAGGATTCTAGGTGTTTCCATATTTGGACGACTGGCTCCTTACCACCACCACCAGGCATCAACTTCTTCTATCCAGAGACTTCACCATCCAAACTTGCCAAGCTCTAGGCATTTCAATAAATTTTGAAAAATCTGCCTTTTCGCCTTGTCAATCTATTACCTTTATATGCGCCACCTTAGAAACAGTTCATCTTTCCGCCAGACTAACAAAGCAAAGAGTATCAGATATCCGCAAACAAGTTTACCTTCTACTTCAATGCAGCAAGATCAAAGCCAGGGTAGTCTTGAAGGTATTAGGACTCATGGCAGCTACTATTACACTCCTCCCCTTAGCTCGTTTTCACATGTGGATCCTCCAGTGGATGCTGTTTTCTCAATGGTCCTTCCAACAGCTCCCGATGTCTCACATCATCATGCTAACCCAGTCATGCAAGAATCACCTGTCTTGGTGGATCACATCACCTCAAGTTCTCCAGAGCAGACCCTTCATCCCTCCCCCCCAATCGCCACGGCAACGACTGATGCCTCCCTGATCGGGTGGGGGGTCATTATCAGGGCAGTACAGTCCAGGGCAAGTGGCAATCTTTTGAGTGCCACTTGCACATAAATGTCTTAGAGATGAGAGCAGTGCTTTTAGTGTTGCAAACCCTTCAGGACTCTCTTCCCACAGGGACTATTGCAATTCAGACGGACAACATGTCCGTAGTTTGGTACATAAACAAACAGGGCGGAACCAAGTCCTACCCCTTATGTCGAGAGGCACTCAGACTTTGGCAGTGGGCGATTTCTTCTCAGTATTTTCTGATAGCAACGCACATTCCTGGGAAGTCCAACGTGATTGCGGACAAGTTGAGTAGGGCTATTCTCATGCCTCATGAGTGGTCTCTAAAAAAAATCAGTGCTGGAAGAAATCTTTTGAAGATGGGGCCAGCCTTGCTGCGATCTTTTTGCTACTCCCCAAAACAGCAAGTGTCACGACTTCTTCACCCTCTTCCCATTACCAGGCCAACCCACCAGAGACGCTCTAGTCCACGATTGGCCCCGGGGACTTCTATATGCTTTCCCCCCCTTTCCACTGATCTCTCAATTAATTCAGAAAGCTATCATGTCACCATGATCCTCATTGTCCCTTACTGGCCTCGACAGATATGGTTTCTGTTCCTCCATCATTACCTCTTGGAGCAGCCTTGGCATCTGGACCCAGTGCCAGATCTTTTGACCCACCAGTCGGGCCAGCTGCACCACTCCCTCCAATCTCTCAACCTCACAGCGAGGTTTCTCCGATTCCTACCCTAGCCAGGCTTCCCTTAATCTCTCATTCGGTCCGTAACATCCTGATAGCCTCTCACAAGTCTTCTACCAGAAGGATTTACAATAGTAAGTGGAAGCGTTTTTCCTTCTGGGCAGCATCAAAAAATATAGACCCCTTCACTGCACCTATCCAGTCTATCCTAGACTTCCTGGCAGAGCTCTTTCATTTAGGCTCTTCCTCATCTACCATTAGAGTACAACTAGCTGGTATATCTAACTTTCATGTAGGTGTCTCAGACTCCAGTATCATGTCCCATAAACTCTGCAAAGCCTTTCTAAGAGGTGTCTTTTTGCTCAAGCCCCCAATCAAAGATCCCCCACCTCAGTGGGACTTGAATTTGGTCCTAGCATCCTTGATTCTCCCCCCCTTCGAACCTGCGGCTTCATGCCCTCTTAAGTTGCTCTCATGGAAAACACTTTTTCTAGTAGCCATAAAACACTTTTTCTAGTAGCCATAACATCAGCTAGAAGGGTATCTGAACTTCATGCTCTTTGCAGTCGTCCTCCTTACTTAGTTTTCCATAAAGACAGGGTGTCCCTCCGGACTAATCCGTCCTTCTTGCCTAAGGTTTCCTCTGAGGCAAACCTAAACCAGACAATTGATCTCCCCATCTTCTTCCCTGATTATTCCAACAGGTCAGAACAGAAGTTACATTTTCTAGATGTTCATCGCCAACTTCGATATTATTTAGACAGGACTACTAAACAGTTCAGGAAATCTGACCAGCTCTTCCTGTCTTATGCGGAAGGGAAATTGGGCCTTCCAGTTTCTAAAGTGTCCCTTTCAAGATGGCTTACCTCTATAATTACATTCATCTATGAAATCAGACATCAAAAACTGCCTTCAAGACCTAGAGCTCATTCAACTAGGGCATTAGCTACATCTGTAGCTTTTCAGAACAGGCTACCAATAGATTCCATTTGTGCAGCAGCCACATGGGCTTCTCCTCATACCTTTATCTCGCATTACAAATTGGATATGGCCTCCAGAAACCGTGCCAACTTTGGTTCCACTGTTCTCAAGAGTCTGTTCTGATAAGCCACCTGGGGTAAGGTGCTAGGGACGCGGCCCCATCCAGCAAGAATGAAGGCGAGATTGACAACTTAACATTGAGAAGTTATGTACCTACCATAATGTTCCATGTTAGTTGTCTTCTTTTCGCCTTCTTTCTTGCGTCCCACCCTCCTTCCCCCTAGCCTGGACAGACCGATAGGAATTTTTGGTATCTTCCATTGGGATTTCCTTCCCACATGTTCTACCACCTCTATTCTCCCTTTTACATTTGCGGTAGCTTACATACAGGTTTATATAGAGGTGGGTTCTTTTTCTCTCTTCTCCATACTATGGAGACCAGAACTGCTTGGTTTTAGCTATCAAACGAGATCTGAGTAGTTACTGCCTAGCATTGTGGGATATAGGGGAGCCTCGAGCCGGTGGAATTAGCTCTCGAGATTTAGTATTGGCCAAATCGGAGCCGAGGATCGGCTCCGAACCCATCCAGCAAGAAAGAAGGCGAGAAGAAGACAACTAACATGGAACGTTATGGTAGGTACATAACTTCTCATTTTCTCTTCTCTAATGAATCAAATTGGTTTCCTTCTTCTACCTACCTATATGATACTTCTTAGTTATTCTTTCATCCGCCTCCAGTATTTCACATTCTCTCCATTCATGTAACTCTTTCCATTTTTCTAAGACTCTTGTCTATTGATGTTTCTGCCATGGTACTGTAGTCCCCATACAATCCTGGACTTTTGTCTTTGAGTCTGTACCCGATTCCACTTCTATGAAAAGTACGAACCACATTGATTCATGACACTGAGTGCTAGTGGAGCCTAAGCACATAAACCACTCAATATATCATTTCTGCACAGAAATACACTGAGTATGTCCCCTTCCAAGCTGTGACCATTACCTTTTGTATGACCTCTTCAGTGTCAGCTGCCTAGTGCACCATGTCTTATCCACCCAACCATGATGATTAAAAACATCTGTCTGCCACAGGTAATCTAAGGTCCACCATCATCACCATCATTCTGTTACATGTTCATCCTTCTATTCAGTCCTGAATTAATTCATTAGTCTTGGTAGTCCCGCTAAGAATCTTATTAGGAGTATCATTATTGCAAAACTACCATTATGTTTGAAGCAATCATACCACCAAGAACTTGGTTCTTTCTCTTTCCTTTTTTCTCCTAGCTGCTTCTCTTACCTTCTGTGATTGGCCCATGACAAACATCTATCATTTTCCACTCCAGTCCTTCCCTAACATATACTGAAATATCTTCCATTATGTTTCGTTGTATCTTTAATTTAAAAATATATATATATATATATATATATATATATATATATATATTTATGGGTTACCGTTACTACATCGACAGCCCATTCCATCGAAACTGACTTCACTGACATGGCAGATCATCGACAACTGAAGAGCCGAAATTTCCCACACGGTAAGTCACTGTTTGGTCATCAACCATCAAAAGCCACCAGCAAAACAAAGCCAACAATGTGAGGGGCTACACCCCCCCACACCCCCCTTAATTAATATTCCTACTCCGAGAACACACTGCCATGAGGGTAAAGGAATAATTCAGATGGATGGCCAAACGGTGACTTACCGTGTGGGAAACGCCATCTCTTCAGTTGTCGATGATCTGCCGTGTCGGTGAAGTCGGTTTCAATGGAATGGGCTGCTGATGTAGTAACGATAACCCATATACACATATATCTATGTATATATATATATATATATATATATATATATATATATATATATATATATATATATATATATATATATATATATATATATATATATATGTTGATAACATAGGCAGATATACAGCTTACCAATAACTGGTCAAGCATTCCAATTGTTGAATGAATAAAAAGCTAGTATATCTGATCAAAAATCAGTTAATTGAATGTACCGACTTTTTTTCTGTATGAGATCATGAAATAGTGCAGACAGGGGAATTATCCCTTTCCCCAGTGTAGTGCAATCTTGGTGTTGGCTTATATAATTAACAAGAGGTGTGAGGGGAGCTGTTTTTCTTTTTTTGTTTGATTGTTGATAGGCAGCTGATCAACCCCATGTAGGAAATGAGAGAAAGGGGATTTGTGATGAGTTGATTGACAAGTTGTGTTTAAACAGTTGACTTTCAATATAGTGAATTTTATACATATATATATATATATATATATGTGTATATATATATATATATATATATATATATATATATATATATATATATATATATATATATATATATATATATATATATATATATATATATATATATATATATATATATATATATATATAATCCCAAGATGTAAGTTTCCCATATCCTACATTTGTGCACCACTTATTTACCTTTATCACATCTACCACAATGCCATCAATTAGACCTTCGAGTTTTGTTGCATTCCTTTTTAGGCTTCAGGGAACAAACTCAGCTCATCTACCATAATATGCTATTTGTGCTAGACCACCCAGCAAGCATTCTTTTCTCCAGTGCCACAAATTAAATATTATTGATGGTGATTTTTATATTTAATGTTTTGTTACATCTTCTTAAACTGTGACAACTTACCTTCAGGCATTTTTCTTTTATTTATTGTTTTAAAGTGTCTTTGTCAGCATTCTTACCCTGAATTAAAGCATTTATGTTTGTACAACAAAAATGTATTTATTTATTTATGTTTACTGAGACAGTCTACTGGTCTGTTACAAGCCCATTTTCAGTAGAGGCACAGAGAGAAAAGCTCCACAATAACATGAACATGAACATAGAGGTGAATACATACAATGTGAGTAAATTCCAAGAGCAAATACAACAAAGGTAACATAGTTAACAATTAATTGCATAATGGTAAAACACAAATTGACAAACAGAGAACAACTAAATTAAGGAGAATAACATTGGCATTAAAATAGTGTGGTTTTCACCTGGCGTTATTATATAGTAAATATAAAAACATTAGTTTCAGCATTAAGCAAAGGCAGTTAGGTTTTGTAAGGTGGAGGCTTGGTGCAAGTGCAGTTCCAGATAGAATACAGGTAGTCTCGTAGAGAAGTTTTGAAAGGGGCAATATTCTGAGTAGTTCTAATAGTTAATGGTAGGGCATTCCAATGTTTACCTCCAGAGCAAGAGGAAAGTTAGCCATCTGACAGGTTTGGTTTTTATACCGGCAAAAGATACCGATTCTCAGATTAGAGGCCTTTTTTGATAGTAGTAACTAAATGTCAAACTAAGAGCTGGACAGCCTGGTGGTTTAAAGATTATTTTGTGTGCCATTGTTAGTTGCAGGTAGGAGAGTTAGTGTGGTAGTTCTAGTCAGTTCAGAGAGTGTAGAAGGGTACTAGGATGGGTAAAGTGTTTTGCATTTGTAGAGAACTTGACAATTTTATTATACCATGTCTTAAGCTTTGCTTTTAGGGAGGATTGCCGGTTAGTAAATAAAGGGACACCATATACTAGAGAGGGTAGTAGGTAAGAGGAAGCAAGGGCTTATTTTGTGAAGGGGCTAAGGAAGTATTTGTGCCTACAGAAGACTTTTTGTGAGTTTTGCTGATGCTATGATGTATGTGTAGGTCAGATTTCACGTGTTCATCCATAATTTCTCCTGATAGTTTGGTGTGGGTATTAACCTCAATTGTTATGTTACTTTGAGAATATATAGTGAACTGAACTTTGTTTAAGGGAGTTGTCTCCTTAGGGGTGAATAGTATGAGTTTGGTTTTGTTTGAGTTAAGGGATAAATGATTATTGTACATTCAGGTTTCAGTGGAGGTAAAGGCCATTTGAGTTATTTGTTGAAGATGAGATATGGAATCAGTGGAGCATATAGTAGTCAAGCCATCTGCATATTGAATAAGAGATCCCTGACAGAGTGATGAGTGAAAACTATTAATAAAAATGCTGAATAGGAAGGGTCCTAGCATAGAGCCTTGGTGGACACTGGTAGAGGTGTTATGATAAGGAGAGAGGGAGTGTTGGCTTTTAACAGCCTCTTCTCTATCTGCTAAGTAGTTTGACAACCAGTTAAATGAGAAAGGGGAAATGCCAATCTTAGAGAGTTGGGTTAGAAGTAGAGGGTGTGAGGCAGTATCAAATGCTTTTGAAAGGTCTATAATAGGTAGGAGACGATTTTACCAGTGTCTTTGGCTCTATTAAGTGTTTCCATGAAAAATATGAGGGCAGTTGTAGTCCTATGGCTTGTGTGGGAGATAGGATTGGGTTGTGAAGTAGTAAGTTTAGAAGTTGAATATGTATAAAGTTTTCTAAGCTCTTGGAGACTGATGACCTTTGGATGGTCGGTATTTGTCTGCTGCTAATAGTTTTGGTGTTCTTGTGCTTAGCCGACCGTTACATGATGGATATGCCTAATATTGAATTAGACTATAATCCAACAGGTATTTCGGGAACCGATAGTTGGAACAGTTTGTTTTATCAAAAAGACAATCCGCTTTTGAATTTGGATGTCAAATGCGATGCACCTGTAACTATTGCTAATAGCAATGAAAATCTACATGACTTTTTTGGCCGGTTGAGAAACCTAGAGAATGATTTGTATCGTCTGCATAGGCTTATTTGGCAAAAGAAGCATCTACAAGCCTGTCTTCATTTTAAGGTTGTCCGCCGTGGCATGCGGGTTTTGTGTATGCCGAGCTACGGGGACAGCCACCCGGAGCTACTACGGAAGTGGCAGCAGCTTAACATCGAGTTCGGGAACAAGTATATACATCTGTTACTGGACTATTTTTCACCCATTGAGGCCGAGCTCTTAATTAAGGTAGAGGAACAGCACAAATTTCTTACTTTGAATTACCAAACTGAGTTTTGTACTTCAAAAATACATAATATGAACAAACAACTAGCCCTCTACAGTAATAAATTAGAGCAAGTAAAGCTTAAGAAATTAAGACGCGACTACCAGGATTTTCAACTGGGTCGCATCTTTGTCTGGCCAAGAGTTAATCAAAAAGAAGGTTTTGAGACCGTCCATGCATCTGAAGCCTCACAGATGATGAGTAATGAGCCTGATGCTTCTGCTGAACTTTTGGTTGCCCGTCCGATGGTCGATAGCCAAATAGGTGATACCATTGACCAGGAGTCCGGTCGATCTAATACTTTCTTACCCTGTAATCAACAGGGTTTGACCAATATTGATAATTTGGGTGCCAAACCTAAGGCTAACAATTCGAATAACATCTTTGTTGCACCCGTGCCTTTAAACTTCCCCCTTCCCTACAAGAGCACAGTACGCACGCGCTCAGTCAGTCGGGGAAGAATGAAAAGAAAGATGTCAGGGGAAACTCCAGAACGGAGAAGGAAAGCAATGAATTGAACTGCCTTTTCTTTAATTTGACCTCCAGGACTTTTTCAGCAGATGAACAATTCATTCTGAATAAAGGTTTATCGTTCATCTCCTCTAAAGGAAGTACGCTGTCCGATACTCTCATAGGCCTATGCCTTTTTGCAAGAAAACTGTCGCTGAAGGTATTGTTTAAGGACAATTTATCTGACAATGTTGACTTTAATTATAAAACCCAACTTTGTAAAAGGAAAAGCTGTTATATACCTCCAATGCCGCAGTCTGTTGAATGTTTTATGCGTGCATGTGAACGTGATTTTTATTTGTACTATGAACAGGAGAAACATAAGGGTATCTTTGTAAATCTGAATCATGCACAGAGGTGTTCCTTGGATAATCTCTGTAATGATACGGGTTTAGTTTTCAAACCGGCTGACAAGGGAGGGGGGATTGTTGCGCTAGATACTTGTTTCTATAAAGAACTAATGTACAATATGCTTAGTAATGATAAGGCGTACAAGATTATAGATAGATCAAAAATAACATCTATCATTAACTACGTACATGATACAATATATGATTTGCTTATGACTAGATCTATAGATAAAGTACTTTATGACTTTTTAATGATAGACTCCCCCCTGATTCCCTTAATTAAGGGATTACCCAAGCTGCATAAAAATGAAGATCCTCCTCCATTACGACCAATAGTATCAGGTCAACGCTGGGTCACGGAAAATGCTTCTCTGTATGTGCAATCCAAATTAGGGGTTATGGTTAATGTTATCCCTACTATATTAAAGAATTCTTATGACCTTTTGGATGACCTAAAGCAAGATTTAGTAAGGAATAACATCAAGAGAGATACCTTATTAGTTTCGCTGGACATTAGAAGTTTATTTACCAGCATCCCTAATGATTATGGTCTTGATGCAGTGAGATCTCATCTTGTTGAGCTTGGCACTATTGATAGTACTGAGATAATGAACATCTGTTGTCTATTGGATTTGATTCTGAATAATAACATCTTCTTATTTGACCACAAAGTGTATGCACAGACATGGGGAGTAGCCATGGGCACTCCCTGTGCCAATGCATACGCTAACTTAGTGGTCTATAAATGGGAGAAAGACTTTATATTTAATGACCCTAGGTTCATCAACGTCATCCTATACAGACACTTTGTAGATGACGTTTTGATGCTTTGGAATGGAGGTATAGACATGTTGAAGGAGTTCATATGTTATATGAACTCTACTACCTCATTTTTCAGCTTTACATATGAATGTTCCCTTATAAGTGCAAACTTTTTGGACATCACCATTACAAAGGAGAGTAACAACAGCTTAACTACCACCTTGTATAGAAAATTATGTTGGAAAAATAGTATCCTTCATTATGATAGTTTACATCCACGTTATGTGTTTCGTAACATTGTGAAAGGACAGATGACTAGAATATTTAGATTATGTAGCAATGAGCAGGATGCTATGGAATTAATAAAACATCAAACAGAATATTTTATAGATAGGGGCTATCCGGTTGAATTAATTAGCAGTGTAGTTAGCACTTTATTTGAAATGCCAACTCACAGAAGAAGGGAATGTCACACTCCCTATAGAAGAGAGAGCAGGAAGGGCATTGCATATGGAATTAAATACACCAATGATGTCGAGCAACTAATTAAAATCATTAGAGGAAACTGGAAGATACTGCTCTTGGACCCTTTTCTATTACAACTGGTTGGGAAAAAACCCACATTTAGGTTTAACAACTGCCTAAATTTTAAGAGGCTACTTTGCAAAGAAAAATTAGATGTTGCTCCCGTTGATATAAGAGCGAATTTTAAAACAGGTACTTATGCATGTGGTAGATGTTCGTCATGTAAATATATTAATAAGACTCAAAATTTTGACATCCCAGGTATAAATATGGTTTTCAAACCTACCTTCTATGCCACATGTGATACACAAAATGTCATCTACCTGGCGACCTGCAATCAATGTGATGCATACTATGTAGGGATGACATCGCGTAGATTTAAGGATCGTATTTACAATCATGTTTACGATATAAAGAAGATTAATCTTACAAATGCCTTAGCTATGCATTGCCATGATAGATCTCAGCATAGTTTTAGCTTCTTGGTTTTGCAGGTTGTAAATCCCATCAGAAGGGAAGGGGACCACATAGGCACCATTGAGATGTTTGAATTAAGATGGATACTGAGACTAAAAGCCCATGTTCAACCAGGGCTCAATTCGATGGTTAGTATCCGTCCTGTCCTTTTAGGATCTTTATGATATGCTTTGTACCTTCTCTGTTCATTCAACTCACTCATACTAAATATCTATAAATAATTACAGGTTGTTACATACAATCCTCTGAACATACCCTGGCCATTTCTATAATAGCTCTTCATATTATATGCCAGCCTTTTTTCTTGGTATTTTTATATATGATCTAGGTTCACATATTGGTATATTCTCCCATTTTGGTCATTACTGCTCATCATATATAAGAATGGTGCATATTTGTATGGTTTTGATCGTATGAGTTTATGTTAATATTTTGCTTATGTATTGACATATATATGGTATTATTTTAGCAGGTCAACCATTAGTTCAATGTATGGTTTTAAGCGGTTTAAATGATATTAATTGAAATGTGCACCATGAAAATAGATAAGCATATAGAATATGAGTATGAACATGTATTCCATATATATATATTGATGTTATGTCTTAATTTTATGCATTTTTAACGTTCTTGAATTTTGATATAATTGATATCATTACATCTGATGTTCATTGTTAGCCTGTTGATGTTAGGCAGTTGTAAATATGTTTTATTGTTTTTATTGTTTATATATCTTTAAGAAAGTTTCTGAACATGATCACGCAAACAGCGGAACAATCTTAACCTAATAATTTTTTGATGGATTACCATTCTCTATGAAGTATGGTCTCTTTTCTACTTAGCTAATATACTTATAGTTAAGTAGTGAATAGTGATTTTTTGGCATTACTATCAAAGGTTTATATATTATATTCAGGTTTTAATCAATACGTCAGCTTATGTTAATTGATTCAGCAGACGCTATTTTCGGTCAGTAGTGACATACGGAGTGACGAATTCTGTCACTTGCATCCATGAATGATGCACAGAGAAATCTTTTCCCCGAGAGTGGGTTTGATTCATGATGTATATCATATTTTTATAAATTTTGTTTTTATGGTTTTATTGGTGACTGACTGTGGGGAACAGAGTGGCAATTGAGTTTATATGCCTGAGTATGGGCACTATAAACTAATAAGAACTTGTCTCTTTAAACTGTGGTATGACTATTGTCTTAATTGTATG
This sequence comes from Protopterus annectens, assembly GCF_019279795.1. Taxonomy (NCBI): domain Eukaryota; kingdom Metazoa; phylum Chordata; order Ceratodontiformes; family Protopteridae; genus Protopterus; species Protopterus annectens. The sequence goes on along the minus strand of NC_056735.1, from coordinate 851,220,257 downwards.
ATTGTTGTTTTACTAATTGTTTAATTGATACTTGTTCTTGTATATAAGTGAGAGGTTTCTTTTGTTTAATTGTAACCTGATGAAGCGCACCTGTGTGTGCGTGAAAGCGCTCGTTCTATATTAAAACGTTTTTACTTTTCATGGTGGTTCCTTGCAGTTTTACTTACTTTGAGAATATATAGTGAACTGAACTTTGTTTAAGGGAGTTGTCTTCTTAGGGGTGAATAGTACGAGTTTGGTTTTGTTTGAGTTAAGGGATAAATGATTATTGTACATTCAGGTTTCAGTGGAGGTAAAGGCCATTTGAGTTATTTGTTGAAGATGAGATATGGAATCAGTGGAGTATATAGTAGTCAAGCCATCTGCATATTGAATAAGAGATCCCTGACAGAGTGATGAGTGAAAACTATTAATAAAAATGCTGAATAGGAAGGGTCCTAGCATAGAGCCTTGGTGGACACTGGTAGAGGTGTTATGATAAGGAGAGAGGGAGTGTTGGCATTTAACAGCCTCTTCTCTATCTGCTAAGTAGTTTGACAACCAGTTAAATGAGAAAGGGGAAATGCCAATCTTAGAGAGTTGGGTTAGAAGTAGAGGGTGTGAGGCAGTATCAAATGCTTTTGAAAGGTCTATAATAGGTAGGAGATGATTTTACCAGTGTCTTTGGCTCTATTAAGTGTTTCCATGAAAAATATGAGGGCAGTTGTAGTCCTATGGCTTGTGTGGGAGATAGGATTGGGTTGTGAAGTAGAAAGTTTAGAAGTTGAATATGTATAAAGTTTTCTAAGCTCTTGGAGACTGATGAGAGAATGGTGATAGGTCAGAAGTTTGAGATATCAGTACTGTTGCCACCTTTATGAAGAGGAAGAATAAATGCTTTTTTCCAGACTTTAGGGGCATAGGATTCTTGGATGGATCTATTAAGAAGTATACTTATAGGGTAGGCAATAGCATTGGCTGCTAGTTTTAGATATTGCATGGGCAGGTTGTCAGGACTGTTAGAGCAAGGTTTGAGCTTCAGAAGTAGTCTTTTTATTGTAATTGTTGGAATGTGTTTAAAAGGGAATATGGATGAGGAGTGGGCAGTGACATTCTGAGAATAATGGGAAGGTATAGTGGAAGAGGAGTAAGAAAATAGTTGCAATGGTGTAGTAAGGTTTGTACTGCAGTGTGCTTGAGGAAAATTAGCAATGATGTGTGCTATAGTGTTGATAAAATGAAAATTAAAGAGAGTGGCAATTTCTTGAGATGTTTTGTCAAGATGCGGACATGATTTAGCAGTGAAATAATGGAATTCCAGAATTTTGGGGGGTTTTACTTATGGTTGGTCTGACGTTTCAGGTAATGTTCTTTTTTGTCTTTGCTGACTATTTTTTTAACCTGGTTTTGAAGTTTTTAAATTTTAACAGATCTGGAGGATTTTTATTTATTAGCCATTGTTTCTAAATGCTGTTCCTGGCTTGCATTAAGTTCCTTAGTGGGCTTGTACAGCCATGGGGTGTGCTTCATTTTGATTCTCTTTTGATGAAGAGGTGCAAGGCTATTAAGAGTACTAGAAATATTGAGTTGAAGTATTTGACCACCTCATCTAGATGGAGGGTTTTAGCATGTACAAATTAATCTTTTTTCATGTATCTATGAAGATAACAAAGACAGGAAGGTGATTATTCAGAGTGTTTGGAAGTGTACTGGTAGAGGATATACTTCTGGGGTCAGTGACCAGAATCCAGTCTAAAATGGAGCCAATCCCATTGTTCCTTTTAGGTCTGGTTGGAGAAATGATAAGCTGAGAAAAATTAAATAGATTAATATCTGAAGATGGGAGGTTGGAGCAGATGTCTAGACAACTAAAATTTACATCGCCCAAGATGATAGTTTCATTTTTAATATTATTGCAAATCCAGGCAAGGATATCTTCCAGTAAGGGTATGTTGTTACCATGGTGAATGTAAAGAACTATGATACACAATTTTTTTGCAGTTATTCATTTTTAGGAAAGAAATAAGAATTTCTGCATTAGCAAATTGTGGAATAGAATTTGTATAGGGAGCTATATTGTAAGGGATTGGAAAAAGTAGTGTAACATCACCACCTTTTTCATGGGGCCTATCTGATCTTATTGTTGCAAAGTCTGAAGGGAGAAATTCAGTGTCTTTAATGTAAGGTTTTAGCCATGTAGCAGCAATGATATCTGGTTGATTGTCGACAATCCATGCATGAAAGTCAGAAATTTTATTATTAATGTTTCAGAGGTTTAGACTGACCATATATAAGGATTTGCAGGAATTGTTGGTGCAAGGTTGTGAGGATGGATTGGCTGATGAGGGCCCTGGATTAGGGTGAATTTCTCTACATAAGGGTAAGGCAGTAAGTCTGAATGTGTAATACAGTAGCTGTTGGCTTTTTGATAGGTTTCATAAGGTACATTTGATGGTTGATGGTAATAATGTTTAGTGGAATAAAATGGTTATTGTTTTTTGTGGGATTATTTTCATTTTGTATAGGAGAAAGGGATTTATTTGATGGAGGCTAGGAGATCTATCTGTGCAGCTTTCAGATTGGTTAGATAAGGAAGATGTGGTTGTTGAGTATTTAGGGGGCAAGAAAATGGAGCTGAGTGCAATGAGGTATAATATGGAAAAGAAAAGTGTGAAGAAAAGTGAGAAAGGTAATATGAGTATGCTAGAGGGATACCTAGTGGGAAGAATTCCAGAAGGAGTATGCTTAATGTTGAGTAGTAGTGGAGCGGGTATGAAGATAATGTAGTATGAGGAAAAGGTAAAGAGTAATTAAAGTAGAAAACTAGGAAGGAAGGGGTAGAAAGAAGAAGAGGAGAAGGTTAAGTAGAGTGAAGAGTAATTAAAGTAGTAAGCTAGGAAGGATGGGGAGGAAAGTAGATGGTGAAAAGTGAAGAGAAGTTAGAGAAATTAATTTGAAGAAATTAAAGTATACTAATAGTAGTGTAGTGGCTGATAGATGTAAAGTGGGAGAGGAGGGTATAGTAGAGGGATTTGTGAGTTATGAGTGGGTACTTAGGAGTTGGATATGTGAGACAATAAAATATGATGTGTAGTCTTTTGATTTGTTGCAGTTAAGTAGTGGGAAGTGCTAAGCAGAAATAAGTTTAGGTGTAGTGGGGATGGGTGGGAATTGGGGGCAGGGTATGGGGAACAGAGTGAGCCTGAGCAAAGTGAGGACAACAGGAGCAGGTAGAACTGGCCTCACTGAGGAGTAAAAACCTATCTGTAAACAGGTAAGTGCTAGAGAATTCTGCAAAATACAAATATACTCTGCTGCTGTAATTAAATGGATTGTTTTACATTATCACTGTGAACATGGCATGTATAAACATAACTACAAGTTGTAAGTATGCCATGAAGAGCATACAACAGTATTTCTGATGTATTTAGCTTACTTTGCCAAATTTAAAGGACTTACAATTCTATCTAGTGATAGAAGAGGAGAAACTTGAGGAGAGGTAGGGAAGTCTAGGAACTAATGTCCCTGCTAGTCTGCACACCACTTCCAGTTTTAAAATTAATACAGAAAATGAAATGTACAGTAAGAGCAGGGTTGGTGCATCAAAAAGACCTACATTTCATTGCTGGGGTGCTGTGTCCCATAAAAACTGTCTTGCAGTCCTGTGGATATGTGTAATGGGAGACTGCAGCAAGTTTTAGCCCAGCTTGAGGGAGGAGGATACTCACAGATTGTATGCAACTATTTGGAAAATTTCACTGCTTGGGTGCTCTGTCCTGCAAAAACTTTCTTGTGGGTCCCATGGATGTGCATAGACTGAGACTGCAGTAAGGTTTAGACAAGCTTGAGGGAGGGTGATGCTCACGGATTGTATTTAGCTGTTAGGGAAATTTCACTGCTCAGGTGCTCTGTCCCATAAAACTGTCTTGTGGGTCCTGTGGATGTGCGTAGAGAAAGATTGCAGCAAGTTTTCACCCAACTTGAGAGAAGGATACACTCATGGATTGTATATATCTGTTAGGGAAGTGGCAAGCACACAATGCCGAGGGATGTGGGGAACTTTTACTAGCTAAAATTGTGTGCTCTTTCTTCCTTTGTACTATTTGGGTTAACCTTATAACTTAAGTTCATAGGTTCATAGGTGGTTATTAGTCTATTGACCTGAAGGTCTTTATAAGCCTAGCCATGTGTACCCAGTATAATACTAGAGAAACCTAATATAAGGATCATGCATAAACTCAAGATCATAGTTAGCAATGACTTCCCATATCTCCGACGGTCATAGGTGAAATCCCCGGAAAGAATTTATAGCTTCCCATCGAGTCATCCAGGCTATGCTTAAACAGGGTCATAGAGGGGCTTTGTTTGATATGAATTAGTAGCCTATTCCAGAGGAGTGGCAAACTCTGAGAGACATATCTGTCTCTCCAGCAGGTCCTATTTATGTCGCAGCCCAGGTTAAGGTTCCTGGAGCTGGTGACCCTTGCCCCATTTGACTTGTGGATGTGAAGCATTTCCATTAGGTTTTGGTCTGAGATTGCCCTTTAGGCCAGGCACAAGTCTTCTCTAAGTAGCCTGTATGCTATGGAGTACAGTGACAGTGTCTTCAGTCTGTCAATGTATGACATGTGCTGGAGACCCAGAATTTTCTTCATTAGAAGACTCTGAGGTCTCTCAAGTTGCTGCAGGTGCCTGGTAAGGTACATACCAAAAGGAGCACTGTATTCAGTTATTGGCCTGATGAGGGTCAAGTACAGAGGAGTTATGACCTCTTTTTCTCTTGCGGCAATGCCTTTGCTAATGAGGTGTGTAAAGTAGAATGCCTTCCTTACCACAGTAGACACATGGTGGTCAAAGTATAGGCTACAGTCAACTTGTGCTCCCAAGACTCTCATTACTGAGTTGTTACTTAGTGTATTATTATTATTTATATGATAGTCTGCAGGGGTATCATTTTTCTGAAGGGAATGATAATTCATTTTTTAGCTTTGAGTTTAAGTTCATGGCCCTGGCACCAATCACTGGTTTGTGTAAGTCACTCTTGACGTATATTGACATTGTGTGGGGATTCAATGATTGCACCTAATTTCCAGTCATCAGCAAAGTTAGTCAGCCACAGCCCCTCTGTTTAGGCCTAAACTTCTGAGATGTATATGCTAAACAATTAGAGGCCCAGCACTGATTCCTGTGGAACCCCACTGCTGACAGGTCTGCTGGTTGAGGTAAAGTCCCCAACTTTCATTGGGTATGATCTGTCAGTGAGCCAGTTAGCAACCCACCTTACAACATAAGGGTTGATATTCAACTGGGAAACTTTATCAATGATGCTCAAATATGGGATTGTGTAGAAGGCCTTGGATAATTCAAGGTAGGCTGTATGCACAGATTTCCCTTCATCTATGGCTCTGGTGACATTTTTGAAGAGGTCTTCCAGGTTCAACAGGCATGACCTGCCTTTAGCAAAATCAAACTGTGTCAGATCAAGGGCTTAGAGATCACCTATATCCTTATTTATAAGGCTGATGATGATTCATTCCATGGCCTTACAGATAAGGCTGGTTAAGTTTATTGGTCTGTAGTTCCCAGGGTCTGTCGCTGTACCTCCTTTATGAAGGTGGAAGACGGTTGCTGTTTTCCATTCAGCAGAAACAAAACCAGCACTCAGACTGTGGTTGCAAAGGGTACCTAATGGTGTTGCTAACTCATGTTTTAGAGCATTTAAAATGCAATCTGGGATGCCATCAGGCCCCACAGAGGCTGTGTTTTTGTCCTTAGACAGAGCATTAATGACTTGCTCTTTTGAAATTCAGGGTGAGGGTGATGTAGAGGCAATACTTTGTGGCATGTTTGGAGGGTCAGGAAGGTGATATTTCCACCAGACCTGTCAGCTAATAGGTTAGCTATTTTCACAGGATCAGTATGTGTGATGCCATCCACAGCTAGTTCAGCACACATCTGTGTCCTACCTTTAAGGTACAGCTGAAGAATTCCTTATAGTTATCTTCAGCTATGGTTGCTAATTTTTTTCAAAGTTGCCCTTAGTGGATTTTCCAAGTTGTCTTATTTGCTTGTTCAAGCAGAGGAAGGTGTTCTTCCAGTGTAGGGACCTCTCTTTTATTCTTAGACAGCAACTTCTTCCTCTTGTTGTATAACATATTAATGCTAGATATCCACCAGGGAGGATTGTTTTTTCTTGAGGATCCTGTTTTGAGCCTGTCAGGTACAGCTGTGTCAATACATTTGCATAAGTGTTTGCACAGTTAACAAACATAAGTTGGAGGACTGGTCATTGAAAGCAAGGGCATGAACTGTTGATTAGGTATGTCAGAACAGTGAATAAAACAAAAAAGTTAAGAAGTAGAATTATCATGTTCGCATTTGCTGAAGATAAATCTATGCAATCATTCCATGAAAAATATCTGATAAGGCAGTGCTGTGTTAAACATTATCAAAACAAAGGAAACAAATGTCTACCCAACTATAGCTAGAAATAACGAATGAATGAGTTTTGTGAAACTATAACCATGGTGTATACACACACACACATATGTGTGTGTATGGGTCTATTTCACTCGACCTAAAACTCATTTGACTGGCACCCATTTAACTAACACCCAACTGACCTAAATTTAATTTGATTGACAACTCATTTGACTTATTCCCATTTCACTGACATTTAAGACATAGACTTGTTGTGGGTTTTCCTTCACCTGTGACTTGCTTGTGATAAAAAGAATTACTGTAACGTACAGTGCTGACTGTTAGAATTCCATTAGTCATGTTGAAAGTAGTGCTGCAGTGTTTCTAAATGTGGGTTTGTCTCTTTACATTTTTATGGGAAGTATCTAAAGTAATTTGGTGAATGTTTTCTGCGTTCCCAGCAGTAGTGGCAGCGTGCAGAGTACTGTAAAGCAAGTTAAAGGTATATGCCCTTTTCTCTACTGTCATGCAATCCTGGAGTTAGTATGGTTGTGGGGGGTGCAGACCCCCCACACACACCTAGTTTGGTTGTACATTGTCCCATTTCTGTTAAGAGGGTAAGTAAGTACTTTTTTAAGTTCTGGAAAGGGTTAGTTATTGGTGTTCTAAGTGTGCTTGAATATGGTTTAAGATTTAGTATGTTGAAATTCAGCACTGTAAGCTGTCAATGAAATGGGAGTCAGTCAAATGAGTTATCAGTCAAATGAAATTTAAATCATTTGGGTGTCAGTCAGATGAGTTTTAGGTCAAGTGAACTAGATGTGTGTGTATATATATATACACACACACATATATATATATATATATATATATATATATATATATATATATATATATATATATATATATATATATGTGTGTGTGTGTGTGTGTGTGTGTGTGTGTGTATATATATATATATATATATATATATATATATATATATATATATATATATATAATACAAGCTTTCAAATCACATTCAAAAAGCAATTACTGAAGGTGGCTTCTGAAATGGTATATTTTAAATAATATCTTTTTTATTTAGTTTTTTGTTTAACATTTACTTTTGATTCATTTATATTAATTTTATTTCTGACATATTGCCTTTCACAGTGGAAAGAGAATATATAACTGAGTATGAAATGCTTTTGCAGCTATTCATATTCTTGTATATTTTGAAATGATACATTATGTCAAGTATTGGTATTATATTTCCTCTGAAATAATTAGCTTTTCCTGTCTTATATTTTATAGTTCACTCTTTAGCTAGTTCATTACTGTATGAATGCATCCTGCTTGCCCTTTTCTTACATATTCAATTACTTGAGTTGCATGTCATGTTTTTCTGTATTTATTCTCAGGTCTTTCTTTTGTAAAGGTTAAGGGTATGTGTGAATCTGTTATTTTACACAAGTTAAAGTGCATTATTTTTGATCAGGTCAAAATATCAAGTCTTTGTTCTACACAGACACACATGTGCACATATACGCTGAATATTTTTTTGTACAAAATGTGCACTATCGTCACATTTATTATGTTTTTGCATTGATATCTCAAAAGACAAGATTGTAGCTATTCATTTATTTATTTATTTTAGTTTTATTTTATTTTTGTATTTATTAATTGGTTAAGCACACTGGTCTGAAGATCAATTTCAGGCACAATCTGGAACATAAATGAGTTCATATGTTAATAATATCGTATCATTAAGACAGTTATGTAGTACAGCACCAGTGCTTTCAAACATCAACAGGCTTCCATCAGTAAATTGTGAGTAAAATAGATGGCAAGCAGTCAGCCTTCTATCAACATTAGATCAAATATGTACACTGAGCTATATATGAACAGCTACACATCAGAGTGAGGAGCACAATGAATTCACAGATCTAGTTACATATGCAAGTGATTGGTGTGTTGCATAATTTGTTAGTGCTAGATTAGAGACTTTTGACAGATGTATATAAAATAATTAAAATGTAACATGGCAAACACACTCATACACAAAAAAAAAAACGAAATTTTTTTAAGAATTTGTCTATTTGATAATTAAGTAGGTACAGGCACACCAGTATCCAAAACTGCACCAAAACACTATACGGCATTTATATAGATGCATGGAATCAGGAATACCCAACAGGACTAAGTCATACTCTGCAAGGGAGAGTAAACCTGTCTGGTAGACATCTGCAATAATTAAACTCTATAACAAAAGGAAAAAAAATTGTTGTCCATGACCAAGAAGGAGCAGGTGCCCAATTGGAAGCAATGTCTCCTTAGCCTGAACAAGCAAATAAGAGCACTACTGAAATCCTCTAAAGCAAACTTTGAATCCAAATTGGCCACATCTACTAGAGAAAATCATAAGGCCTTCTTCACATATGTCTGCAACCTCAAAGGAAACACCCAGATCTGTTCAGAACTGGTGGTCAAGGACACCACATATACAAATGCTGTAGGTATAGTAAACTTGCTGACCTCTCAGATTCAGTGAAAACCTTAACACTCTGTCCCCCCATCAGTAAATCAGGACATCCCCAGTACCTGCCCCCCTTCCCCTTATATGTAGGGAACAGGTCATCACTGCTCTCTCAAAGGCAAAAAATGTAGCCTCCATGGGAACCAGAAACATCTCAGGCTGCATCCTACATGAAGTCAGGCAGGAAATTGCAGCACCATTAGGCAAACTATTCAACCAAAGCCAGAGTACTGGCTTCATCCCAGCTGAGTGGAAGACAGCCATTGTCATCCCTTTACACAAAGGTGGAGCATCCACCAATCCAGGAAATTATAAACTCATCAGCCTGACTAGTCTGATCTGCAAGGCCATGGAATGGATTATCATGGACCTCATTAACAAGGACATTGGCAACCTCCAAACACTTGATCCCACACAGTTTGGCTTCTGCAAGGGGAAGTCATGTCTGCTAAATCTGGTCGACTTCTTTGAGACAGTCACCAAAGCCATAGACAAGGGGAAGATGGTGCACACCGCCTACCTTGACCTGGCCAAAGCCTTTGACACTATTCCCCACTCGGGCATAACAGATAAACTCTCAACTATACATCAATCCATATGTTACCAGATGGGTAGCAAACTGGCTCACTAATAGAACCCACCTAGTCAAAATAGGGGAAGCCACCTCAAGCAGTAGACCAGTAACAAGCAGAGTACCCCAGGGTTCAGTCTTGGGGGCATCTGTTATTTGGGATATACTTTTCTGAGCTGCAGGCCAAAACCAGTGGGCTATGGCTGATCAAGTTTGCAGATGACTGCAAGCTGGATGCTGTCATCAATTTCCTAGTGATGTGGATATCCTGCAAGAGGGTCTCACTCAGACAAATGACTGGTGCCAGAAAGAAAGCCTCAAGCTGAATACCAAAAAATGTATCATCATCCCCTTTAGGGAGAGTGACATCCCCACAAATTATCACATTAATAGCAATGTCCTAAGTACTCAGTCATGAGGGATTTGGGCACCCAGGTTGATATCAGCCTGACGTTTGACCATCATGTTGCTTCTGTGGTACGGAAAGCCTTCTACATGGCCCACCTCATAAATAAGTGTATCTCATCCAGGGACAAGGAGGACATAACATCCCTGTATTCTTCCCTTATAAGGCCCATTATTGAATACAACTCACCTTTTGGCATGTACCTCGCAAAGCACATGCAGCAGCTTTAGAGACCACAGAGGTTCCTCACCAGCAGAATCCAGGGCCTCAAACATCTACCAAACACGGATAGGCTAAAAGCCCTATCTCTCTGCTCAGTTTCATACAGACTCCTCATAGGTGACCTCTGTTTGGTATACAAGGTGATCATGGACCCCACTTTGATGGGACTGCTGCATATCCGCAAGTCAAGCTCCACTCAATTAACCTGCATGCGTGGCCTCAGCCTGGTCTGTGACATCAACAAGACTTGTTGTCCCAGAGACTCCCTCATCTATGGAATAGACTTCCTCTCCATATCAAGCAGAGTACCTCTTTACCCCTTTTTGAGCATAACCTGGATAACTGGATGGGAAACGGAAACTATACCCTTGAGATTCCACCCATGTCCTTGCTGGACAGAGGCATTGGGTGCCAATTTGTCTAAACATCGACTAAACCCTTGACTAGGCTTATAAGGGCCACAAGTCCAATAGCCTAGTAACCTCCTATGATGCTATGATCCTGTGAACTCTATCTCACGTTCTTCCTCACGCCTCTTAATCTGCATCTAATAGGGCACAAACCCCAATTTATATTTGAACCTGGGAATTCAGAAATACTGCATCCATGATTGCAGCGAAGCCAGCTCTATTTACATTGTATGCACAATGTGCCTCAATGCTCATTACCTATGTATGCAGCCAGGCAAGGGTTCCCAACAAACAGCTTCTCCTACATCCAGATCATGTTAGGTCACCTTGCAGCCAGATTAAAGTATGAGCTGCCGAGATAAACTTTGAATGTTCAAAAGCATCTTTGATAGTCATCCTGAGTTCAACTGTAGATATAGGAAAACAATGTAGCCCAGGCCGGTATGACCCTGACCTTGAGTAGCATCTTACCCTCACCAAGAATTATGCCACAGTATGAAGACAAGATGATCAATTAAAACAATTGGCTTAAGTATTGGTGTCATTCAAAGGGGATACAATGCCTGTCAGCCTGGGATGACATGCTCGACAAGCCAAAATGCTTCGCTAGGGACGGCTTGCACCTGTCACCCCTGGGCTTTCAGATATTGGCAAAGGCTCTTGCTACCCCCATAGTGCCTTTTTTAGGCAAGGCTCAAAAGACAAACCCACCTCCATAGGTATCACAATGGAAAAAAAACTAAGAGTAATGCTACTCAACGCCAGAAGTCTAAACCTCAAGATGCATGCACTTGAAACTCTCCTTAGCATGGAGAACATCGATATCTGTGCAGTAACAGAAACCTGGTTCAAGGCTCCTGAGAGCACCCCAGCACTACCAGGTTATACCTCATACCATGCTTTTTGGCCCCAAAACTTGGACCGAACCACAAAAGGAGGGGGAGTATCAATATTCATCAAAGATACTCATACCTCCAGGTTGGTGGCACAGCACAAAGCATCAGAGACTATCCATGTGCAACTAACAGTGGGTAAAACTGCCTTCCAGTTTATAGCCTGCTACAGACCACCCTCCCAAACCCAGGAACCCCACTCGGCCTTCCTGAGAACACTGGAAAATATGAAGGTCTCTCCAAACACCATTATATTGGGCGACTTCAACTACCCAAACATAGACTGGGAGCATTACTCTAGCTCCAACACCCTAGCCCAAAGGTTCCTAGAATTTATAAACTCAAATGCTATGGAACAACTTGTTATCACTCCCACAAGAGGGGAAAACATAATGGACCTGATCATCACCAACATGGGGACTCTATGCTCCAGACCAGAAGTGTATCCCTCACTGGTAAGATCAGACCATAAACTAATCTCACTGGATATTCACATCCCAACCCCACCCCCTGCCCAGAAAACCACAGTGAAAAACTTCTCTAAAGCAAATTTCACACTCCTCAAAACTGAGGTGGAATCCTTCAAAGCCCCCGGGCCTGTGGAAAATACGGCCCAGACCGCAGAATCCTTTATAAATGCATTCTATGAACACCTTCAAGAATGCATGAATCATGCAATCCTAAATAAAACCAAGACCCAATCCTTCAAAGGCGGACGTCCTGTCTGGTGGACCCCAGTCATAAACAAACTATGCAATAGAAGGAGGAAGCTACTACATGATAGAGCAAAATCCCAAAAAGGGAAGGCATCTCTGATCAGTATTAGCAAAAAACTACGGGCACTCATAAAATCGTCTAAGGCCAGCTTCGAGAGAAAAATTGCACAGGACACTAAGGATAATCACAAGGCTTTCTTTAGTTATGTTAGGAACTTGGGTGGGAATTCCCAGATATGCTCAGAATTAGTCCAAAATGACAAAAAATACACTGAACCCACAGACATTTCCAACATCCTAGCTGACAGGTTCAGCACAAACTTCTCCCCCCCTCCCCACCAAAAGGGCAAATATCTATCCCAGAAGAGTGCTGCCTCCCTGACATCTCAGATGCTCAGGTAAGAGCCGCCCTCTCCAAAGCAAAAAACATAGCATCAATGGGACCAGACAGTGTCCCAGGCTGCGTCTTACATGAACTCCAAGAAGAGCTAAACCCAAACATAAAACTAATGTTCAATCTCAGCCTTACTACAGGATATGTACCCAAAGAGTGGCGTACAGCAACAGTGGTCCCTCTCCACAAAGGTGGTGCCTCAATGGATCCTGGAAACTATTGCCCCATAAGCCTGACTAGCTTGGTCTGCAAAGCTATGGAAAGGATCATCATGGACCTCATAAAGAAAGATATTGGGGACTACAGACACTGGATCCTACCCAGTTCGGCTTTGTTAAGGGCAGATTCTGCCTCTTAAACCTGGTTGATTTCTTTGAAACAGTCACCAAGACCATTGACGAGGGGAAGGTGGTCCACACAGCCTACCTGGACCTCGCAAAAGCCTTCGATACAATACCCCACTCTGGCATTATAGATAAGCTCACCAGCTGAAATATAAACCCCTATGTCACTAGATGGGTTGCAAACTGGCTCAAGGACAGAACCCACATGGTTAGAATTGCTGGAGCCATGTCAGACTCCAAACCAGTTACAAGTGGCGTCCCACAAGGCTCAGTCCTGGGACCTCTCTTGTTCGGTACATATTTCTCGGAGGTACAGGCCAACATGGAAGGACTGTGGCTAACCGAGTTCACAGATGACTGCAAACTGGGTGCCATAATCGACTCTCCAGCTGACACAAGCATCCTCCAAAAGGGCCTCATAGAAACAGACAACTGGTGCCAGAGCCATGGCCTCAAGCTAAACGCCAAAAAGTGTATAGTCATCCCCTTTGGCAAAAACAAAGTGCCCACAAATTACCACATAGGTGGTAATCCATTAAGTACGGAAGTAGTAATTAGGGACCTGGGGACCCAAGTTGATAGCAATCTCTCATTTGACAACCACGTGGCCAAAGTGGTTAGAAAAACATTTTATATAGCCCACCTAATTATGAAGGGATTCACATCTAGATCAGGGGAGGTCATCGTGCCTCTTTACTCATCCCTCATCAGGCCCATAATAGAGTACAATGCCCCTTTTGGGATGTACCTTACCAGACACCTGCAGCAACTGGAAAGACCCCAAAAGTACCTCACCAGGAAGATCAAAGGGCTCAAGCAGATGCCATATGCTGCCCGGTTAAAGAAACTCCAGCTCTACTCAGTGGCATACGGCCTGCTCAGAGGCGATCTGTGCCTGACGTATAAAGCCATGTCCAACCCGGAATTAATGGACATGCTGCACCTCAGAAAATCCAATTCCCGTCAAGCTACGCGCTCAAGAGACTTGAACCTCAGCACTGAAATAAATAGGACATGCTGGAGGGACAGATTCATAACCCAGAGGCTCCCTTCACTCTGGAATAAAATCCCAGTCCAGGTTAGGCAGAGTCCCTCATTGACTCTCTTCAAGAGGCATCTTAATGAGTGGATGGGAGATCGTAGGTTTATCCCGGGTATCACTTCTATGTCACTGTTAGACAGAGGCACAGTATACTAACCTCGAAAAAGGGCATAGCAAAATTAATTTAAAATGGGTGGCGAAAGCCAAACACACTCTGGCTAGGCTTATAAATGCCCTAGGGCAGATAGCCTAGTATGAACCTATGAACATTGGCAATCCTGATGTAATATATGGTAGTATATATGCAGAGAAATGTTCCATGAAAGGGAAATTTGATGTATGACTAAGGGTAGAGTACAATTTTCACTTTAGAAACTTGCCTACCAAAGCAAGGCAGCAATGGAGAAGGTGGTATGACAATAATCAATGTAGAATAATGTGAAACTTAAACAGGAATGGTGAAATGCATTAAAGTAACATTATATACCAACCATCATCTGGCCTGATAACATCAGAATGTGAGCAGTGGACCTGTATAAAAATGTCATTGTCATTAGAAAAAGAAAATATGATCCCCTCAAGGCCACCAACCCATCAGTTAAGTTCATACGCTGGTATAGCCTCACTTCCAAGTAGCCATGGAAACAGTAAGTCTAAAAGGTGTCATGAAACACATGTATTGGGGAAATGTAACATATGTACAGACTGATAGCAAGAAAAAAAGCTAGGCCTCAAGGGATCTCAATCCATGCCTTTCCTGTGGATATTCCCAATATCAGTGCTTTTTAGCAAGGGGAGCCACTTAACAGTCAGACTAAAATGGGCTATAAAGCAAACATATCAGGGAAATTAAGTACTTAATATGGACATTATAAATAACATATGCCCCCATTGGATTTGATCCCCCTATCCAGTGCTTTGACACAGTGAAAAACATTACATGTGTACACTGAGCCATCCAATCAATTTGACTAAAGGCAAAATCTGTAGTTTATTTCAGACTGACATGATGAAGTGTAGCAATGTGTAGCTTATTAGGAACAATCAGTTGCAAGATTATAGCATACTACAAAGACTGCACTTCATTTTGCCACAAAGTGTGCAATTTCTCATTTGTTATACAAGTGCAGCGATGTTGCTCTCTGTGACCCATTGTGTAACATATGACCAGAGAAAGATCATTTCTGTTTTATAAGCTGTTTATGGGCATGTGTGTGTTATGTTTATCCATTTTGACCAGACTGAAACTTGGAATTAGGGGTACAGAACAGAGATGAAAAAGGGAAGCATGCAGATGATACAGAGTACACCATTAAGGAATAAGAAGGATGGAGGTGGAGTAGAAGCATATCTCACAACTTCTTAGTTCAGCAGTGCTAGATAAATCACTAAATAAATTGGTTAGAAAGCATCAAACTCTGATAGAATTTTTTTACTGATGATAGGAATGTTTCATTTCAGAGGAATGCAACACATGATAGCAAGAAAAGAGAAATACAGCTGAATGGGTTTGAGCCCATACCTTTATCATTCAAATTCCCTGACTCAGAGCATTAGATGGGTATGACTCAGAAGCCGTCTTTAGAAAGGTGTCAACTAAAGCAAATTGCAGGGGAATAGAATGCAGTAGCAGACTGAAAACCAGATTGTAGAAACAATACCACCCTTAGGGGATTAGAATCCTGCACCTAGTGCACTTGGAAAACATGCATCATGTCATGACTACAAAGAGCAATGGAAGTCATTACAGCGAAGCTAGTAACTTTACCTTATTTCATAACTCCTTGGTGATTAGCATTGATGCTCAGCTCATTTGTGAGACCAATGGTGGTATTATTAGTACAAGACAAGGATTGTTCTTACTTGTTGCTGTATGAGAATGTTGTTTCTCCCTGCCAACTGTTCTGCAATGCATGATCACAGAAAGATGAATATTTGTAAGCCCTTTGTGGGCTTGTGTGTATCAAGTTTGTATATTTTTTACCAGATTATATGTTGCAAATGGAATTATAAGACAAAGATGAAAAGTGGAAGCAAGAAGATGGTAGAACATAAAAGTGAGAAAATAAGGAATAAGCATATCAAAGGTGAAATATGAGCATAACTTTTGATGGTGTAGTTCAATAATTGCAACAATGGTTGTAATTATTTAATGACTTAAATCCTCAAGGATTTATCAGAAGATACGCTTTTTATGATGAACAGTTGGAGTCATTCATGAGTACATTAGTCAAATATCTGTCAAGTTGAGAAGTATGGGTGGGGTTATTTTATGAGGGACAAGTGCCCTTTTTTGTTTTGTTTTGTTTTGAGAAAGGAAAGTTAGAGAAACAAGTTAGAGAAGTAACAGGTAGGTATGAAGAGGAAGTTTGGTATCAGGGAAAGACACATATGATTGATTAGGTGTGGGATAACACATTAAAGGAGGGGGACACAGTAGTGAAGAAGACATCAGAAAAAAAGGGAAGATAATGGCGATGGACAGAATTTACCACACAGAGGGTCAGGATAGGTGCAAAAGGGAGCAGAACACCAGATTGCTGGATAGGAATGAATACTCAAAGATGCTGTTTCTGTCAGCCTAGACTCAATGAAAGATTAAACATCATCCCGGAAGCCATCACCAAAGAGTTTTGCCTCAGACGGTGATGCCAATGCTGGCCAGGGACATGACTCAACAAGTCACCAGAGCTTGGTCAACTTGTAACAGATGTGGGCATCCATCCTCTTGTCTATTATCTTCACCACAATTTCTGCCATCTCTTTACAGGTGACAAAAGTGTTACCTCCACTGCTACCTGTAGCCTTCACTCTACAACTCATCACAGCAGGGCTACCTGAAGCAGGTGGTGCAGGTAGGGCAGGAAGTGGGGAGGCATCTATTGCAGACTAGAACCCAGATGTGCCAGGTGCTTCTGGTTGTAGTGGTGGTAGTGATGATGATGGTGGTGGCCCTAGTGTTGCCACCTGGGAGGGAGTGATAGGCCTTGCAGTTGGATGACATACAGGTCACTGTGTCTGCTTCATATAATAGTAACAGAAATGGAGAGAAACAAAAAGATAAAAAATAAATGTATGAAAGGGAAAGGACAGCAACAAAGAAACAAAGAGGGTGGTAGAAGACAAATACAAAAAAATGATTATTGTTTTTCTGACTATGTTGATTCTGATACAGTAAAGCAAAATAACCTTTAAGAGCAGAACTTGCACACTTGTCATTAACCTGTTTGTCTGATTATAGCATATGGGAGAGGGGCTAAGCCAAAAGCCATCCTAACATACAGTCTAACAGAACAGAATAACAACTGCATGAGCTATTTAAGCAATAACCAATGAGTGGGTGTGGGTATATTGAGGATTTATCCATAGTTGGCATGGTTTGATTCTGAGATTGAGGACCAAGTGATTAAACAAAGCCAACATCTTTGTATAATGGCACCGAGGTGTTCCTTCACATAATTTTTGCATTCTTCTGCATTTGTTAATGCTCTGCGCATGGGTATGGGGCTTACATTCCCACACTTGCACAGTACATCAGTACTGCAGCAAACAAGCAACAGAGGAAGGAAGATCTCCACTGCTTTTTTTTGCTTATTTTAATTATAACATCTGGACAGTTGAGAGATACGAGACTGACAGGGCAGAAATACAAGGAAAATTAAATACTCTTTAGTTTTTCAGAATGTACTTCATTTTCCTTGTATTTGCTCTGCTCTCCATATGGACCTGTCACCCCTTAACTCAAGAAATGTAGACAAAGCCATAAATAAAATGGGACAAAGGCTCCAAAAGGGGACTGATGTTAAATGTTGCTCTTATGAATTTAGAAAGCTGGGAAAATAACAATAGTTGTGCTATCATGCATTGTCTGAAGGGAAAAGTCTGAAACTGAAATGAATATCATTATTTAGTGATTTTCTTCCTTAGTGATTTGTCAGAAAACCACAAATGTTATTAGGAAAAGCTAAAAATTATGAGCAAACATCTGAATACTTGAGACCAATGCCTCTGTACCATATACCGATAGTAAAAAAACGTCTGGCTGCTCAATGGTACCCCAACGACTGGAACTTTTTTCTCTTGGTATATTTCCAATTTAGTAAAAAACACACAATGGAAAACGGAGAAAAAAAGCAAAACTTGATACTATTTATCATTTTACATCAACGCTTGTGGGACTGCCTTAATTGGGCTCTGTACAATGGGGAACACAGTGTTGTACATATTTCCGATTTACCATGGGCACAATGGTTGGGATGACCAATCAGCATGTATGTTTTTGAATACTAACAAGCTATCATTGTATAATTAGCAAGACAGACATTTGTGCTTGTAGCCAGTGCCACTCTCTGGCTTTCGACAATAGCAGTCTATGCATATACATAATAAATATGATGATCATGCAATACATTTGTCCAGAGCAGTGGTATACAATGTACAGGCACTTCCTACTGTATGTTGTCAAATGCCCATCCCTCCTTTGTTGCAGAGTGCCTCATCTTATTAAGAAAGAAGTTTTAGAGCATATATAATCAACTGATGATAACTGTGCCCTGCCTTTTTTATTTTCTTACTTGGTTTGTCTGTGGTTATGCCCAGCCTGATGATAGTTTTCCACACACTGAACATATGCATTTGAGAAGTACATATAGCTATATATATATATGTGGTTTCACTTCATAATCTCGAAATGCTGAAATACCGAATTTCAGCATTCCGAGACCATGAAGCAGAAAATTCAGAATGCCGAAAGTGCATAAGAACTGATTCGAATATCTTGAATTCGCGCTTATGCATTTCTGGTATGTTGCATGTAGTGTTATGGTGCCTGAAATTGCAGGTGAATAACTGTTTGTGTGTGTTTCTGTATGTTGTATGTGTGGGTTAGGGTAGGGAGGTGTTAGTGTGAGTGTGAGTGTTGTATTTGTTGGTGTTTATGTATGTGTTATGTGTATTTGTGTGCGAGCGAGTAGAGAATGCTGTGGTGTGAATTTTTTTTTTTTTTTTATGTTATGTGCGATCTCAGAGTTAGTATATATAACTACGGGGTGTGGGGGGGCACCGCCCTCCTCATGAGGGGTGCTTATATGCAATGTAGGGTTGTGTGGTTTGTGTGCTGTGGGTGGAATGGGTGTGTGTTATGTGGTGTATGGTGTATGTATGTTCATGATTGTGTGATTCTGGTTGTGGGATTCGGTATTTTGAATGGTTCGGATTCATGGTCTCAGAATGCTGAAATTCGGTATTTCAGCATTTCGAGATTATGAAGTGAAACCATATATATATATATATATATATATATATATATATATATATATATATATGAGAGAGAGAGAGAGATATTTATATGTCTATATCCATGTCTATATATATATATATATATATATATATATATATATATATATATATATATATATATATATATATATATATATCTATAAATACATGTATATATATATATATATATATATATATATATATATATATATATATATATATATATATATATATATATATATATATATATATTATATATACATATATAGGTCTACTGCTTTTCATCGAATACCACATATTCGAAAAAGAGCAGTAGACCGCTCAGTTACGCGGAAGTGCACTTATTCCAATGTGCACTTTCACGAACTCAGCACCACAGTGGATGACAGCAGGAAAACCTGCTATGTCCTCCACTGTGGTGCGGTAGTCACAGACCTTAGGGTTAGGGCACGGGTCATGGTAAGGGGATAACCCTACTAGCTATCCCTTTACCATGACCCGTACCCTAACCCTAAGGTCCATGACTATCGCACAACAGTGGAGGACAGACTATCCTCCACTGTGGTGCTGTAGTCACAGAATTTAGGATTAGGGTGCGGGTCATGGTAAGGGGATAGCCCTACTAGCTATCCCCTTACCATGACCTGCGCCCTAACCCTAAGGTCCGTGACTACTGCACTAAACGGCAGTACATTGCCCGTTCGCTGAAGCGGGTTTCGCGAAAATGCACTTTCGATTAACTGCACTTTTGCGTAACCCAGGGTTTACTGTGTGAGTTTGAAGAAGTGTATTTTCGAACTTATGCAGTAGACCCATATATATATATATATATATATATATATATATATATATATATCTATAGATATATATATGTGTGTGTGTGTTGTTGTGTCTTTCGGCTTTTCCCAGTTAGGGGTTGCCACAGTGGAACTCCGGTCCACTAATGATTGGCAGTAGATTTTTATGTGCCGAGTTGCCGGCCCTGATGCACAACCTTCAACGAAGGTACGCCCATTCATGCATGTCTCCACACAGAAGATGCTCTAGCTGAGAATCGAACAGGACAATGTCTTACTGTGAGGCGACAATGCTACCGCACCACCACCGCAGTCTATATATATATATATATATATATATATATATATATATATATATATATATACATATATATATATATATATATATATATATATATATATATATATATATATACATATATATACATATACATACACACACACACACACACACACACACACTCACACACTGTTTTACATATATACTGTATATACATATGTTATTTTATTTTCTTTTTGTTCATGATGAAGTCATGATGAAGTCATGCATCATTAGGTAAAGCAGACAAATTTACAATGGTTGCAGCTACACCAAGCATATTTATGCAATGTGCTTTCTCAAAACATAGGCATATGACCATGTTCAAATCTCAGGCTAGCACAGGGTTACTGTGTAGCATTTAAACATCTTTTTGAATTATTCTGCCATATTTTTTGTCACATTATAATATGTAGCACTCATATGTATATAGCATGGCCAGCCACACGATCTGACCTAGCCACAACATGTAGCCAGATTTTCTAAATTGCACCCACTCTGTGCATGGCCACTCATCACATAAATTCGCTTAGTTCAATCTGGCAAGTTTTGTTTTAATCTGGCCCATGACACACTTGTCACAAGATACATACCTGTAATAGAATCACTCACAATGAAACCTATGGCTTACATAGCCCACTAGTTTCTAATTTTCATCGAGGAAGAAGTTATAATTATATTAAGCCACTAAATGTTGAATACAGATCTTTTAAGAAAATGCTGAAGTCTTGAAGTCTGTTCTGTCTTCAGTCAAATACTTAACCTTATCACTGACAGAGGGGTATCAGTTCCTGCACTTATAGTATTTATCCATTGCATTACAGGACTTCTTCTTTTATGTTGACCTTCAACCTTGCCATTCATGCTTTCTTTTTCAAATGATCTTTCTCTTCCCATGGTATGTCCAAAATATGAAAGCTGAATTCTTGTCATCTGGATTTCCTAGGAATATTTAGGTTCTACCTTATTAATTGAACTTTTTTAGCAGTCCATGACATATATGTTATTTTTCATCTACTTTTACTGTATGGTGTTTCTTCCTACTTTATTTTGCTTTTGCTGCCTGTTCTTAAAAGTACTCAATTGCATTTATTCTGCTGCATTTATTACTGCTTATTTGTAGCCTGATTAAATTGTAACTGTTATTCTAAGCCTTTTAGTTGAAGCACTTGGGCTTCAGGCCATTTGCTTTACATTAAGAAGGTTTCTGGCCTGCATTCTTGTGGAAGGAGAGGGTAGAGTCTACCCTTCTGAGCTGGGAATTTCTGGAAAAGGCTTATTGTGCCTGATTATTTAAACTGTTTCTTTCTGAAATTGGTGTGCCTTGGTTGCTGTACCATATACTAGATTCAGACCTGCTGAATCTAGCTCTGTTTGTATAACCTGAGCTCTAATCCAGGCCATCTTTTTTTGGAGAAGGTTCCCCTGCACCCTACTGGCAGGAGTGTGCAGCT
The DNA here is from genome assembly GCF_019279795.1 of Protopterus annectens. Lineage (NCBI taxonomy): Eukaryota > Metazoa > Chordata > Ceratodontiformes > Protopteridae > Protopterus > Protopterus annectens. Next base: position 851,198,495 of record NC_056735.1, on the reverse strand, counting down.
GGAGCTTGTCTGATTGAAGACTGCTGGAACAGGGCTCAGTTTTGAGCTTTTTTATTGGTTAATTGGTTAATTTGTTTAAATCAGTTTGCTCATTGGTAATGTTATATTTAAAAAAGAAAAAAGTTCTAGTTTGTTTTACCTTTTTTCCTGTTACTAGAGTAGTCCAGATACAGATTTGCTGTATTCAAAACTGTATTGTAGTTTCTGAGTTCCCCAGACCTTTCTGTGTTAGAGGGAAGCATCTCAGCTTATCAGTGGGAGTGGTAAGCACTAGGTAGCCTATCTACAACAAGAGAAGTGGTTTCTAGCTCCCTTTCCACTTTCTGCTTTAAAAGCCCATGTTGGTTAGCGTGCTGTGCAGCACCAGTAAGCTAGGGTAAACTATTACTGGTGCCAGAAAGTCTGCTCTTTAATTTTTCCCTTAGATCTTGCTAGTTCTCTTCTCTCTTGCATTTAACTAGCTTATTCACCTAGCACTTCATCTGGTTTCTTGTAGCAATTATTGTAGTACACATAAGTGCTAACAGCACTAAACATCTTATAAGGAAACAGCTCCAGTATTTATTAATAATTCCCATCCCTCCTGGCATTTCTAAAGGTCTGTTCACTGTACTTTCTCCTATTAACCTGGTAAACTTGGGCATTCTGAGGCAGTGTAGCAACTGCTTCATGTACACAGACAACCCTCTCCTCTTACCTCCCAACACTCAGACTTATGAAAGATGTACTTATAAATCCAAACTGGTAGACATGCACTCTCCAGCCAAGACCGGAATAGGTGGTCAAGAGAAGGTCAACACCTGCACCTGTCCACATGGAATACATAGCCCTCCAGAACACCCACCATCACAGCTCTCACAAAAACAAAAACCACACACCCACCTTTGCGGAAGCTCTCAATAGAAATCCTCCCACCAAATCAGACCTCCAAATCAGAAATGCACTCAACCACCACAACACAGCACAAATCACAAGACACATAGCTCACCAACATAATGTGCCCCTCAACCTAAGCCCCTAAGGCAAAACAGCTTGCCCAATACACTAATCATAGGTGACTCGATAGTGAGGCGCACTGATGTCCCACTCACTAGGCTGAATAAGGAGAAGGTAACTGTCAGCTGTCAGGCGGGTACCAGGATCTGACACATAACATACACACTCAGTCACTCCACAACAAGTACAAGTATGATGTTGTCATGGTCCATGTGGATGTGAATGACCTGAGATTTACTTCCCTGGACTACATGAAAAGAGACATGGAGGAGCTCTCAAATTATGTGGCTTGGTCAGGTATGCCCCTACCCCTGAGCAGCATCCTACCATCACCCAGAATGATACCGCAGTACAAGCAGAAAATGATTGACTTTAACAATTGGCTAAGTTTCTGGTGTCATTCTAAGGAGATCCAGTATCTGTCTGCTTAGGATGACATGACTGACAGACCTCGATGCTTTGCCAGAGATGGCCTGCATCTGTCACCCCTGGGTTTCTGGATACTGGCTAAGGCTCTTGCCACCCCTATAGTGCCTTTTTTAGGTGGTGTTCCAAAGACCTAAGTACCACCATAACAGCTATAAATAAATGCAATCTGAGGGTCATGCTGCTCAGTGCTAGAAGTGTAAATATCATGATGCACTCACACAAAGCACTTTTCACAATGGATAACATCGACATTTGTGCTGTAACGGATACCTGGTTTAAAGCAGCAGAAAGCACTCCTGCACTACCAGGCTATAACTCATTCCACACCTTTTGGCCCCAGAAAATAGATCATAGCTCCAATGGCAGTAGCATCTCCATAGTCATAAAAGATATGCACACCTCCAGACTAGTAGCCCAGCATAACGCATTGGAGATACTTCAGGTACAACTAACAGTGAGTAAGATGGCAGTTCAGGTCGTAGCCTGCTATAGGTCCTCAACCATGTCCCAAGACTCTTATTCCACATTCCTAAGCACCCTGGAAACTATTAGGCTCCAACCCAACACTCTCATACTGGGTGAATTCAACTATCTCCTCCATCAACTGGGAAAACTACTCATGAACCAATACACTTGTCCAACGCTTACTGGTATTCATTAATTCCAATGCACTGGACCAGCTCGTTCTTACCCCCACTAGAGGAAGCAACATCCTTGACCTGGTTATTACTAAGAACAACCATTGCTTAACACCAGTAGTCAATTCCTCCCTGCTTAGATCCAACCACAAACTAATTACCTTGGAAATCCAGATTCCTGCCAACCCCCCCCCCCCCCCACTAAGGTAACCACCATGAAAAACTTCTCCAAAGCTAACTTTGGCCTCCTAAAAACAATATCACAATAGCAAAACACATAAAAGCAAATAATCCAACAAAAATGTCACAGGATACCTTCTCCTTGAAAAGAACCAGACACCAAGCAGGGTAAGGTTATAATTGCTTTCGTTCCCTTTATTCACACACAATCCAAATGGAACTTCATCAGATACAAAACCTAACACACTCCCCCCCTTTTTTATATACAATTAAATTGATTAATCACAATCAATTAACTTAAATGAATTAATTAGTTAAGTGTGCTCCCAAGTTAAAAACACATTAATATGTTCTTTCTTTAAAAATATATAACTGTCTATAATACATGAATATTTCTCCTATAAATAACACATATATAATAAACATTTCATCTGTTAAGAAAATATGTTTATAAATAACAATACATGTATTAGATACTAGCTTAATTGCTTCTATATTCAACCACTTATACCATTTTTATCTAATCTCATCTGCCTTTAAATGAAGCAAGCTCCTTAGAGAAATCCTGTCATTGATACCAGGAAAAACTGTGGCATTCAACAAAACCTGCCACTAAGTTAACCTATATTCTAAAAAACAGGGCCAATTAACCCCCCACTCCTGTCTACCTACCTTTTCCAATACACAGAAGAGGAATTTTTTTAAATCCTTACAGTTTATGCTGTGTCTAAATAAGGCATTTGTTTTATTTTGTCTCTTAATTGCATAAATATGTTGGTAAATTTGCTTTTTTAACTTGTTTTCCATTTTTCCTATATAATATGCAGGTTTGTATTGCGTGTGAATAAAGGGAACGAAACCACTTATAACCTTACCCTGCCTGGTGTCTGGTTCTTTTCAAGGAGAAGGTATCCTGTGACATTTTTGTTAGATTTTCTGCCTCCTAAAAACAGAGATGGCTAACTTCACAGCACCCAGGCAAATGGAGAATAGTTGCATAAATGTGGAATCATACACTAATGCACTGTACGAACAAGTACACAAATGCATGGATATCATCATACCCAAAAGAACCAAGACACTCTCCTCCAATAAAAGGAAGCCAATCTGGTGGTCCCCTGCCATAAACAAACTCTACAACAGAAGGAGGAAACTTGATACAGAATAAGGTGAAGCCCCAAGATGGGAAAAACTCCGTTATCAGCCTCAACAGAAAGCTGAGATCCCTTATCAAATCCTCTAACGCTAGCTATGAAAATGGAATTGCAGCAGACAGTAAAGGCAACCACAAGGCCTGCTATAGTTTTGTGAAGAATCTCCACGGCAGTACCCAGATTTGGTCTGAGCTGCTGTGCAATGGTACCTCCTATACAGAGCAAACAGATATTGGCAATATACTGGCCGATAGATTCAGTGCCAACTTTACCCCTCTCCCCCCAAAGGACCAATCACAATACCAGTAGATTACCAGGCACCCAGTATTACTGCTGCACAGGTTAAAACAGCACTGTTCAAGGCCAAGAATACAGCTTCTATGAGATCTGACAATATTTCTGATTGTGTTCTACATGAACTACAAAGTTAACTGGCACTTCACCTGTGTGCCCTGTTCAGTCACAACCTCATCTCAGGCTTTGCCCCACTGAATGTCACACTGCTGCAGTCATCCCTCTCCACAAAGGAGGAGTGAATACAGACCCTGGGAACTATCACCCCATTAGCCTGACGAGTCTGATATGAAAAATTATGGAACGCATCATCATGGACCTAACAAACAAGGATATAGTGAATCTCCTCACTCTGGATCTCACACAGTTTGGTTTTATGAAGGGTAGATTATGCCTGCTCAACTTGGTCAACTTTGAGTCAGTCACCAGAGCTGTGGATGAAGGCAAGGTGGTTCATACAGCCTATCTTGATCTGGCCAAGGCCTTTGATACCATTCTCCACTCAGGAATCATAGAAAAACTCACTAAGCTAGGCATCAACCCCTATATCATTAGGTGGGTTGTAAACTGGCTCACAGACAGAACCCACAGTGTGAAAGTAGCTGACTCCAAGTCAGATTGCCGACTAGTCATGAGTGGAGTCCCACAGGGTTTGGTCCTGGGTCCTCTCCTGTTTGGTATCTACATCTCTGAAGTCCAGGCCAACACGAAGGGACTCTGGCTGAAAAAGTTTGCAGATGAATGCAAGTTGGGAGCTATTATTAACTCCCCAAGTGATGTTGACATCCTACAGAATGGCCTCACTGAGACCAACGACTGGTGTCAGAACCATGGCCTTAAGCTCAATGCCAAAAAATGTGTCGTAATCCCCTTTAGGAAAAACCTGGTTCCCATGAATCACCACATCAGTGATAGTCCACTGAACACAGAAGGTGTTATAAGAGATCTGGGAACACAGGTTGACAGTAACCTCTCTTTTGATCACCACATTGCCACTGTGGTCAGAAAGTACTTCTATGTAGCACATCTCATTACTAAGGGTTTTGCATCCAGGAAGAAAGAGGTCATTGTCTTCCTCTTCTCTTCCCTCATTAGGCCAATCATCGAGTACCATGCCCCATTTGGCATGTACCTCACTAGACACCTGCAACAACTGGCGAGGTCGCAAAAGTACCACACAAAGAGGATCCTAGTTCTTAAACACTTGGTTATGTGGATAGACTCAAAAAACTCCAACTTTTCTCTCTTATATTGCCTACTTAGAGGTGAGCTCTGTTTGACTTACAAAGCCATGTGTGACCCAGCTCTGTTAGAAATGCTACATCTAAAGAAATCCCAATCCCTCCGCACCACATGCTCCAGAGACCTCAACTTCATTACCACAATCAAAAGAACATACTGGAGAGACAGGTTCATAACCCAGAGACTGCCCATGCTATGGAATAGACTTCCCATACATGTCAAGCAGAATGTCTCACTGACCCTCTTCAAGAGAAATCTTGATGAGTAGATGGGAATTTGAAAAGTCACCTTGGGGATAACTCCAGTGGCTCTACTCGACAGAGGCACTGGGAACTAAGAAAGGGTGGCATGATGCCAGGGTAATCCTATGGGCTAGGCTTGTAAAGGCTCCAGGGCCATTAGCCTAGTACACACTTATGAACCTATGAACCTATATCTCCTTTCAGAAATATAATTGTGTATACTACAAGCAGAGCACTAGCAACAAGTAAAGACAAATCCCCAAACCAGACACATAGATCAGCCAGTTATTGAATGTTCTAAGGTACAGAACTGCTTCCTTAGCCATAATATTGATGCAAAGTATGTACTAGAACATGGCTGAGTGAACTTTGTTTTATAAGTCTTCCCACATTTCTCTTACAATCCTCATTCGTTGCTATGATCTCTTTCCTAGCAGGTCATTTGGCATTGTCGTACAGACCTTTACAAATATAGGCACACCTGTGGCCTGTATATTCTGATTCCTATCCCTCCTAACCATGGCATTAGACCCCTTGTCATCCTTCCATAGAAACATCCTGTTTTCCTCTTTTCAGTGTAGTGATCCCCCCACTCACCTCCACCCCCAAGAAGATTTTTCATTCTCATTTGTGCACCTATGAATTTTCCTATCAGACTGGATTATTGAAAATCCCAGCATTCTTTTTTGATTTATAAACCTGATACCTCCAGGGGAACCAGTCTGTGTAAGACCAGCAATAGGATCATGGAGATTTGCAACTGCACTACAGTTTCTCATAGTGGTGACCCTTTTGTTGTTTGCACAAGATAAACATCAAATGAATTTTGGTTATCCCTGTGCGTCATTGAGCAGTCTTCTTCCAAACAGAACCAGTGTGCTCATAAATAGGACAGCACCACTGTACAGTATCTCCCAGAAGTGCTGATGTACAGTCTTTGCACAATATGACTCAATCTGTTAACACTTTATGTATTGTTTGTATGTATGCTTATTGATGATAGCATGGTAGGTCACTGGCCTTTGAACTTCAGAATCTGTCACACTCCAGAAACATCAGAAACAGCCAAAATAACATAACTGCAAGCAGGTACTGTTTATGATTGTGACAACATGTCCAGTTTTCCCATTCTAACCAAGTTATGGCTCCATGTCATTTTTACAGGATTCAGTACACTGAAAAGTGAATTATCTGAGAGGAAAATGAGCAACTCACTTTTCAATATGTGTATTTTTCTGTTGCGGCAAGCAATTTGCAAACAGCTTTTCCATGTGTAGCCCCAGATTCGATGTAATCAACTCCAGGATCACTGCATCTCTGGGAAAGAGGCAACCCCCCCTTTATTAATCATGTTCAATGAAGCTGCATCATGGCAATGTGGTATTATTCAGGCAGTGGCATATCAGACAGCAGGAAAGATAACCCTGTTTATAAAGATGTAACACCCAGATTACCCAGTTTGAATCAGTTCTGCCTCATGTAACAACAAGAACGATCACACACACCTACTACCTACTCAGAACATTTCCTCCACAGTGTTCGCTCATAACAAATGAATAAATAAAGACATATACGTTGGTCCCAACAGTTTATATCTGGCAACAATTTAAGATAAATATATAAAAACTAGAGACCAAATAATCAAAAGTGTTTACACTATGTACAGCTGTGTAATTAGTTCCATACTTGTTAAGCAGTTTAGTCACCAAGCAAACCCTGATAACATCATTAAACTGCTCAGCAGTCTTTTATCAGTCATCACTATCCTAACAGCAGCAACTGAAGTTGTCAGAATGTGAGTATTTAGATAGGTTAATGAGGTTTTCATCTTTGATCATAGTTAATGAAGAGCATGCATATTTTTCAGCTGACAATACAGTAAGTTTTATCAGTTTGGTTTGTTTTCCTACACATAAGTCCAAAGCAGTGCATTACTCAGAACATCTACTACCAAAGTGCTAATCGGCACCTGCTGTCTTTATCCGATCAACATCTAACAATATGGCCACAGTGTGTTGTTTTCTGCACTGGAGTAATACTTTTGCTTGTTTATTAATAGATAGTATCAACAGTGGCTGGGATTCATAAAGGGTTTGAAAAATAAAATATCACACCTTTCTCTACTTCTTACGCAGTGGACCTGATCAAGTGAAGAAAGCGGATGAAGCCATGACTGATTAATGAGGTGTCCCTGTTGGCACAGTAAAAGCCATTACTATAAAAGCTACAGAGTTGTCTGCATAAAGAAACAGCTGCTGTCAAATGATTCACATGCAGTACGTGCTCACTCTCAGTTTCCCCATACCATTTGCAATAAACACAATTTAAGGACTTTTTTGTAAAGCAGTACAGTACCAGCTCACCTCTTTCATATTAAAGGAAAATATCAAATCTAGGTAACCCTTCCAATCCCTAATGATAGTATTATAGTCTTGGTTTTGCTATCAAGCCTATCTCAGTTTTGTAAATGTATAAACTCTTATGTGTATGGCACATTACCCAACTGAAATCTCATGTTTCATAGTTTCATAGTTTGGTACTAGGCTATCTGCCCTGGGGCATTTATAAGCCTAGCCATAGTGATGTGGCTTTCACCACCCCATGTAATGGTACAAAAGTGTACAGTATAGATTTAGAATACTGTGCCTCTGTCTAGTAGTGACACAGTGAAGACCCCCTTACATAATAGAATTAGTTTACTGTGCCTCTGTCTAGTAGTGACACAGAGATGACCCCTGGGGTAAACCTACGATCTCCCATCCACTCGTCAAGATTTCTCTTGAAGAGAGTCAGTGAGAGGCTCTGCCTAACATGAACTGGGATTCTGTTCCAGAGTATGGGAAGCCTCTGAGTTATGAATCTGTCCCTCCAGCATGTCCTATTCATATTTGTGCTGAGGTTTAAATCTTTAGCTCTCGTGGTTCTGATGGATTTGGATTTTTTGAGGTGGAGCATGTTCATCAATTCCTGATTGGACATGGCCTTGTATGTCAGGCACAGATCACCTCTGAGCAGGCGGTATGCTACTGAATAGAGCTGGAGTTTCTTTAGTCTGGCAGCATATGACATATGTTGGAGACCCTTGATCCTCTTGGTGAGGTACTTTTGGGGTCTCTCTAGCTGTTGCAAGTGCCGGGTGAGGTACATACCAAATGGGGCATTGTACTCAATCATGGGCCTGATAAGGGAGGAGTATAGGGGTACAATGACCTCCTCTGATCTGGATGTGAATCCCTTCATGATAAGGTGGGCAAGGTAGAAAGTCTTTCTAACCACTTTGGCAACGTGGCTGTCAAATGAGAGGTCACTATCGACTTGGGTCCCCAGGTCTCTGATTATTTTTTCCGTACTCAGTGGGTTACTGTCTATGTGATAATTTGTGGGTACTTTGTTTTTCCCAAAGGGGATGACTATACATTTTTTGGCATTTAGTTTAAGGCCATGACTCCGGCACCAGTTGTCCATTTCAGTGAGGCTTTTCTGTAGGATGTATGTGTCAGCTGGTTTATCGACTATGCCGCCTAGTTTGCAGTCATCTGCGAACTTTGTCAGCCACAACCCTCCCATGTTTGCTTTCACATCTGAGAAATAAATGCTGAACAAGAGGGGTCCCAGGACAGAGCCCTGTGGGACACCACTTGTGACTGGCTTTGAGTCTGACATGGCTCCAGTGATTTTGACTTTATGGGTTCTATCCTTTAGCCAGTTTGCCACCCATCTTGTGACATATGGATTTACATTTAAGCTGTTGAGCTTGTCTATGATGCCAGAGTGGGGTATTGTGTCGAAAGCTTTATCCAAGTCCAAGTAGGCTGTATGGACTGCTTTGCCCTCGTCAAGGGCTCTAGTGACTGTTTCGAAAAAGTCAACCAGGTTCAAAAGGCAGGATCTGCCCTTTACAAAGCCGAACTGGGTGGGATCAAGTGTCTGTAAGTCCCCAATGTCTCTGTTTATGAGTTCCATAATGATTCTTTCCATAGCTTTGCAGACCAGGCTGGTTAAGCTTATGGGGTGGTAGTTACCAGGGTCTGTAGAGGTGCCTTCTTTGTGGAGTGGGACTACTGTTGCTGTACGCCACTGTTCAAGAACATATCCTGTAGTAAGGCTAAGGTTAAATAGCATTTTTACATGCGGGTTTAGTTCCTCTTGGAGTTCATGTAGCACGCAACCCGGGATATCGTCAGGTCCCATTGATGCTGTGTTTTTAGCTTTGCTGAGGGTGGTTCTCATCTGGACATCTGAGATGACAGGGAGGTTACATTCAGCTGGGATAAGTATTTCTTCTTTTGGGGGTGAGGGAGGGGAGAAATTTGCACTGAACCTGTCTGCCAGAATGTTGGCAATATCTGTGGGTTCAGTGTATTTTTTGTCATTGTGAACTAACTCTGAACATATCTGAGGGTTTCCGCCCAGGTTTCTAACATAGCTGAAGAAGGTCTTGTGGTTATCTTTAGTGTCCATAGCGATTTTTCTCTCAAAGTTGGCCTTGGATGTTTTTATGAGAGAGCATAGCTTTCTACTAGTGCTGATCAGAGATGCCTTCTCTTTATGGGATTTTGCTCTGTTGTGCAGTAGCTTCCTTCTTTTGTTATATAATTTGTTTATGGCTGGGGCCACCAGACAGGACGCCTGCCCTTGGTGGAGAGGGTTTTATTTGGGATTGCATGATCCATGCATTCTTGGAGTTGTCCGTAGAAAGCATTTGTGAAGGATTCTGCATTGTGGGATGTGGTTTCTACTGGCCCAGTGGACTTAAAGGATACCATCTCAGTTTTAAGAAGTGTAAAGTCAGCTTTTGGGAAGTTTTTCACTGTAGTCTTTTGTGTTGGGGGTGGAGGTGGGATATGTATATCCAGGGTGATTAGTTTGTAGTCAGATCTCACTAGTGAGGGGTATACTTCCAGTGTGGAGCACTTTGTCCCCATGTTTGTGATGATCAGGTCTAGTATATTATCTCCCCTTGTGGTAGAGGTGACTAGCTGTTCCATTGCATTTGAATTTATGAATTCCAGGAACCTTTGGGCTAGGGTGTTTGGGCTAGAATAATGCACCCAGACTATGTTAGGGTAGTTGAAGTCTCCCAATATGATGGTATTTGGTGAGACATTCATATCCTCCAATATCTTCAGGAAGGCTGATTGGGGTTTCTGAGATTGGGAGGGTGGTCTGTAACATGCTACTAGTTGTATAGCAGTTTTGCCTATGGTTAGTTGCACCTGGATGGTCTCTGATGCTTCATGTGTTGCCACTAACCTGGAGGTGTGGGTGCCCTTGATGAATATGGACACTCCCCCTCCCGTTTTGGTTTGGCCCGAGTTTTGGGGCCGAAAAGCATGATACGAGGTATAGCCTGGTAGCGCTGGGGTGCTCTCAGGAGCCTTGAACCAGGTTTCAGTTACTGCACAGACATCAATGTTCTCCATACTGAGGAGTGCTTCGAGAGCCTGCATCTTGAGATTTAGACTTCTGGCGTTGAGCAGCGTTACCCTTAATTTTTTCTAAGGAGGTGGGTTTGTCTTTTGAGCCTTGCCTAAAAAAGGCACTGTGGGGGAGGCAAGAGCCTTAATATAAATGGTTATGTCTAGGCTTGCCCTTAACACCACCCCCCTTTTTAAAACTGAAGTAAATGTCACATCTACAGTTGCTTTTATCTAATGTCATATGAGTCTGACAGTTATTCGCATGATTTTTCATTACCTTCAAAGTCAACACTGCAAAATTACTGAAAATAGTTATGTCACAGGCTTTGCTAGTAAAGAAAAACATGCTATGGCATACAGCAGCTAACAATAAAAAACAAACTTCCTTTTCCACAATACTAATCTGCAGCATTTTACCTCACCGTACATGTTACCTCTGTCATAATGGTATCTTTACTGCTTTTTACTAAGCTGTTCTGTAGCATAAATATAAAATTAATTATTCACCATCTACTGCTTTTATGCCATGTAAGTAATCACTCATTCTCACAAAAATCATCTCTTTTCTTTAATACTGGGGCTTGTTCAGAAGGTTTGGTGTAATGCTTTGGAAGAAAAGGATTATAACATAGCTGCTCTGTTTTTCCTAAATGTTATGAGTACCCAAAGGCTAAAACACCAGTTAGCCCTTGGATTGTGTGTACACTTACTAGAAGAGAGAACTATCTAAGGGTAGTTACAGAAGGAATTTTAAATCCTGACAAATTATGCCATGACAGTATTACTTAAACCAATTAAATCAATACTGCTTTCAAATATCATGTATATCAGTAAGGAAGTTAATTATCTCTTTGGATGAAGCAAAAAGTTAACACCCTCCCAGTAGACTTATACAGTACCAGAAATACTGACATAGGGAATAGCTTTGGACTTTGCTGACTTCATTTCTGAATAGGTTTATACATCTACTTACCCTTACTTAGAATGACCCTATGATTATCACCCAGTTTTAAATTTACACTGTGATGCCCCACCACTGGCAACAGTAATCAAGGAGGCTCAGTCCTCACCACTAGCACCAGTGGGAGACATACACTGGGAGGATGACAAGTGCACACACAGTATTTTCAGATGCAGCTCTCTGCATCAAGTGCAATTTCCCTTAAGAGCACACAGAGCCCACAGTCAGTCTGGGGCTGGTTTCTCCTTCTTTCTCCTGATCCCCAATAACAATCTCCACTGGCACAGCTATAGAATTGAGATCTCAGCTGAGCGGCCAAGCCAAAACCTCCAGCACCCTTTCTGTCCAACTAGTGCTTGGTGTCCCTGCCCAAGCACTAGTTGGACACACACACGCACACACACACACACACACACACACACACACACACACACACACACACACACACACACACACACGCACGCACACGCACACACACGCACACACACACACACACACACACACACACACACACACACACACACACACACACACACACACAGACTTCAAGTCTACGGTTTGTCTGCCCCCCCCCCCTTGCTACCAGATCCACATGCTTGTCTCCAAGCCTGACTGCATGTCACTGCATGCAGGCAAGGTACTGTATTATCAAAATGATTCCCTATCAGTGAACCTGCAGGGATATCCTCAAACACACCGACTTGCTTGCTTCCTTTTCCACCCTCCCAGTCAAGGTGAACCCTAGCCAAAGGTATTTGGAATGGGGTCCCTCCTAAAGCTCTGACTGGAGTAGACTGCCCAAGCAAGCAGTGCTCCTCATTAACCATTGCAGGCTTCACAATGGATAGGTCAGAGGTTGTGTCTCTCTTAGCAGTGGCCTGCTTCCCAGCTACTAAGATAGGATATAACCTCTGGTGGAAGTTTGGTACAATTGTTGTCTCCAGACAACTTACTGCTGGCATTCTGTCATTCCCACTTACTGGCTCTCCCACCTTGTGATCCCCACCTTCTCTCCATGGACATCTATATGCTATATGGCCCCACTGGTTACATTTAAAAAATTAAACCCTTGGTCCTGGCCATATACCAAAACTAGTGGCTTCCCCTGCTATTTGTGGACTCTGTTGGGGCAGTTTAGGCTGTTCACCATGGGTTCCGTTAGACCCATGAGCAGCACTGGGTATCCCTTTCCTGTGCAGTCATGCCACACTTGTTAGGTATAGGTCTCGCTTTTTCCCTAACTCATCTGCGGTATTGCATTGCCTATCTGCTAACCAGATTCTCATGTCCCCAGACAAAGTGCTAAGGGCTTGTTCCCTCACCAAAATGTCTGCCAGCCCTTCAAAAGTGCTGACCTGACACCCACTCACCTATCCATGAAAATAATTGCTTAGTTCAGCAATATATTCACACACATTTTCATCTGCCTTGTGTCTATGCTCATGAATTTTTTTTTTCTATACGTTTCAGGTGTTAACTTAAAACCCTCTAATAAACAATTTTTAACAGTATTATAATTTAAACAATCATTATCAGACAATTTAGAAATAGTATCAAACACATATCCCCTGAATCTTGATAAAGTAACCAACGATAAAAGTATAATGTTCCAAAAAAGCCACCAACTCATTGGAGTACACACAGCAAAACAACACTTTAATAAAAAATAGTAAAAATATATAAAACATGTGAGCGCTTTCACAGAGTCCTCTCTGCTTCCTCAGACATACTACAGTAACTGCTGCTCTTGTTTAAATAATGATACATCTGTGTCAAATCCAATCAGTTGACAGTATCTTGAAAATAAAAATTAAAAAGACATACACTATATAAACAATCAAATCATATAAATAATGGACTAAAAATGTATGTAAAAAATTGTAAAAGCTTGCTCTATAGAGGTAGATAGTGTTAAAACTGTAGAATGTATGTACAGATGTTAAAAGATGTGACTAAACATATTATACCATGACCCCCCATTAATATTCCAAAACGTGCACACTGATTGGCCAGCGTGCACATTGTAAATCGACTTATACTAATGGAAAAAGGTCCGGTCGCCTGGACTTTTTCCATTAGTAAGTCTCTTTTTAAACACTGTCTCGCTATGTTAAAAGAGTTTAACATAGCGACACAGGTTTAAAAAAAGCAACAGAGATCTCCGTTGCTTTTTTTAAAGCTGTCTCGCTATGTTAAACTTCTTTAACATAGCGACACAGTGTGTAAAAAGCAACGGAGATCTTGCTTTCTTCGTTGCTTTTTTTTTAAACCTGTCTCGCTATGTTAAATGGGTTTAACATAGCGAGACAGCTTTAAAATAAGCAACGGAGATCTCCGTTGCTTATTTTAAAGCTGTCTCACTATGTTAAACCCATTTAACATAGAGAGACAGGTTTAAAAAAAAAAAGCAATGGAGAAAGCAAGATCTCCATTGCTTTATTGCCATATGTTAAATGGGTTTAACATAGCGAGACAGCTTTAATAAGCAACGGACATCTCCGTTGCTTATTTTAAAGCTGTCTCGCTATGTTAAACCCATTTAACATAGCGAAACAGTAAAAAGCAACGGAGATCTTGCTTTCTCCGTTGCTTTTGGCCACAGCTCTGATGTACTGCATAGGCATGCACAATACATCAGAACTGCCGCAGATACCAGCCAGCTGCGGAAGGGCAGCAAAGAGGCATTATACAATGCCATTATTTAAGAAAAGTAATTATTTCTTTTCTTAAATAATGTCATAGTATAATAGCAATAACCCACTTCTGGGTGTGGGTAATGCGAGATTTACCCACGGTTGTCTTTGTTTGGTCCCTCAGGCTTCACCCTCGGGACCAAACCACGCCAACCGTGGATAAATCCTGCATTACCCACACCCAGGCGTGGGTTATTGCTATAATAATCAATGTTTCAAAGCCCTGTTCCTGAGAAAAGGTTTCAGTGAAACCTTACTATTTAGTCCAGGTGGTCTGTCAGCCTGAAATCTAATTATCCATTCTTGTTGGCTTCAGTCTTATTGTTCATGTTCTCACCTCTTTTATTTTCTTGTATAATGTGTAACACTAGAAATTTGAAGGTGTGTGTGGCTCCCACCTTTATAACATGCATCACTAATGCACTTGTCTATTTTTTATTTTTAATGTCCCTTACATGTTCTAGGACTCTATCTTTGAACAGCCGATTAGTTTTGCCTACATAGTAGGCTGGGAATTTTGTACAGAGACCAAAATATACAACATTCTTACTATGACAGTCTGTATAAAAGCGTGTATCAATGTTGAACTTTCTAGTCGGGTGTGTATACTGCCCCCCTCCAAATATGAAGGGGCATATATAGTGTATGTCTTTTTAATTTTTATTTTCAAGATACTGTCAACTGATTGGATTTGACATAGATGTGTCATTATTTAAACAAGAGCAGAAGTCACTGTAGTATGTCTGAGGAAGCAGAGAGGACTCTGTGAAAGTGCTCACATGTTTTATATATTTTTACTATTTTTTATTTGTTGTTTTGCTGTGTGTACTCCAATGAGTTGGTGGCTTTTTTGGAATTTAGAAATAGTAGTTACAGCTTTGGTGTAAGGAACTGTACCCAGAGCTCTTGGTCAACATTGTACTGTTTGCAAACCCTTTTAAACATATGAATAAAACTATCAAAATTATCAGCCTCTGTAAATTGTGAAAGAGATGCACTGACTTTTGTTGCTTCTAGGGTTTGGCTACTCCCTTCCCCGTTACCTCCATGACCCAAGTGAAAAGTTAGCATCTTCTTTTTATGTTGCCTCTTCCTCCCATTTTCTTCAGCTTCTAGACATCTCAGTCTCTCTGCTGAATCTACTTCCAAATGTTTGGCCTCCAGTTCAAGTCTCGTTAACTCCAGATGGATTTTTAAGTCCTCTGCGGAAAGGTTGAACTGTCCATTTTCTGAGAGTTGTACATGCCCAAAGCCAGTCTGGTTGTTCTCCTGGTTGCTGGTCTGTGATGCAGCTGTGACCAAGGCTGCAATAATTTCTGCTTTAGTCAGGTTGGCATGCATCAGTCCTTTGGCTTGGCACATCTCAGCCAACTGGCTCCTTGTCAGCTTGCCATACTTCTCTGCTGACATCCTTGTCTGCTCTCCCCAGTTAAGCTTACAAAAAATAAATAAACTGGCTGATTGAGAGTACAAACACCTTCCTTAGTGACCACTGTTTACAGGCTACAGGAATTCAATATTCACACCACTAAATCCTAATATGTGGGAATCCCACCACTGGCAATAGTAATCAAGGAGCCTCAATCCTCACCACTAGCACCAGTGGGGGATGTACATTGGGAAGATGGCAAGTACACACAGTAGTTCCGGATGCAACTCTCTGCATCATGTGAAATTTCCCTTAAGAACACATAGAGACCACAGTCAGTCTGGGGCTGGTTTCTACCTCTTTCTCCCGATCTCCAGTAAAACTGCCTGCTGCCATAGCTATAGAGTTGAGATCTCAGCTGAGTGGCCAAGCCAAGACCTCTAGCACCCTCTCTGTCCAACCAGTGCTTCATGTCACTGCCCAAGTAACTGATGCACATACACACTGAGGTTTTATTTATATTCAGACACACACACATATGGCAAAGGCTGGCACAGGTTTACTAACTATGCCCCCCTTTTGCCCAGACTATAAGATAGTTATCACTGCCACCAGCCAACTCCTTATCCACTACTTTAAGGCCCCTAACAAAGTGTGTCCAATCTTACTGTGTAATGTTACTTTTAATCCAAATGGTACTTTGACCAAGAGCAAGGCTATTAGGAGTGGCCCACAGTGTCACCAAATAAATATGCAAGTACTCTCAGAACTTAAATATGTCTCACAAATATCAGCCACAATGGAAAGTTTAAATATATTTAATAATAAATAATAAAAGAACAAGAGAATACTCAATATATAATCACAGTACCATCAGAGTTCAAAATCACAGGAAGTATTTAAAACAACATTGCAGGACAGTCTCAACTAAATAATCAAAAACATCTAAATTAAACTTTGTTGTATTCTTGACTATATCTAGAGACTTACTGTATCCTAGTTAACTTACTTACAGAACAAGCAAGGCAGATGTGGTGAGTGGAACTTCTTGCCCGGTCAAAGACAAAATACAGACTACAGTCTCTCACTGTGAGACTGCCAAAATTAATATCTTAAAAATTACTGCTGGAATAACTTGCAGAATGACATCATTTTTTGTCATCTGATTCTATCCCAGGTGAAAACCAACACTGATGCAACTGGTAGCAATTAACATCTACCTGTGAAAATACATAGACAAAGGCTTTTCTTTGATCTAAGGCAGATCCTGAAAGTCATAAAACAATAAAACACTTCCAAGAAAATACAAAAAACCTTTAGTTCTAGACATTGTGTTGGTTACTGCACTGAAACTGAAAGATAACATTAATTTTATTACATGGCCATAAAGTAATTTAATTTCAGCATTTTTCCTGAAGTTAACCTCTGGTGTTCCAGTTTCCATTGTTAAAATATATACATCTAAACAGTTACAATAGCATAGGGTACATTTCTGTTCTAATTCAGTAGGGTACACTGTGCTTAAATTTTTAAGCTTAGTGCTTTGCAAACCCTTTTCAACACACATTTCTTTACCAGCAGTTTGATATACACATAACATACAGTTCTAATACATTTGTAAGACAAGCATATGAATGTTGGTATTCACAAATGACATATACTTACTTACATAATTCCAGATAGCTGGGCTGGCAGTATCTCATTTTGTGACATACACCTTTTCACTCCAGTGTGTAACTTTTAAAACTACAAATATCTTGCTAAAATGCTCCTCCACCATGTTGAAAAACCTTGAGCTAGCAACAGTATTGTAACATTTTTTAAGTATGAAATATGTTAACATGAATTGATTTTATATGTATACATATCTCTTAGTATAGAAGAATGTCTTGCATTTTTATTGCATTTTATTTCATTTAATTTGAAAGTTAGTGTGGCTGAATGATCCTTTTTAGCCATGATCTAAGCCATAGGCATTTTATAATTGAACATGATACGAACAACAAGAAAATAAATACTGTTAAGTATAGCCATAGAGCATAATGCTGTGAAAAAATGCATTATAGTGAACAAATAGATACATATGACAAATAGGCAAATGCTTGTACAGATGCAAATACAAATTAATACAGAGAACACACAGAAAATATATGCAGGTAAACAACTTAGGTGCAGGGTAAATAAGCATACAAATACAAAGGGAATTAATAGCATGCAAAATGGAGGTATGCTTCTTTCTACCAATTATATAGTTGGCTTCTGCAGATAGAAGATAATCTGAAGGATGGTTATTTTTAAAATGCTGTATTGCAATATTTTATTAGCCATTACCCCTGTAGAAGTAATATGCACAAAATTCTTTCAAATATTAAACTATTTCCTAGTCATTCTGAGAAGTCTGTCTGGTAGTTTTTACAGAGGATTAAGAAACTTTTACCAATTTGTTTCCTGTGGCCCAGTGATCCAGGAGGGATTCCCATTACTTAACTGTGTGGCTCTGAGCAAGCCACTTAACTAGACAGTGGTCTCTGGCTGAGTCCATGGAGATCATCATTCTGCCCAGTTACAAATACACCCATGTCTCTAATGGACACAGGTAATCTGTAAATGGCTCATCTCCCAGGCCCATGTTTACACTTATCAAGGGTGTCAGAACTTGTCAGAGATTTGGGATGCATGGCTAAGCTTAAAAAGGCGCTTGTGATCATTAGCCTAGTAAACACCTATGAACCTATGAACAAATAAAATAAATTCCTGAGATAGTTCAGTAGGTGATCTGCTGCAGCAGGCAAAACTTGCTGAAAATATTTTTTCCTACTGTTATTTGAAATGGAGGTCTTTAGTCTGCTTAAATTGTTTGAACATAGATGGCATTGTGATGGGGTTACGTTGTTTGCTAGTCATTAAGGTGGTGGTTGTTTAAAGGTAGCAGTCAGAAGGTAACAGAATTTCAAAATGGTGTGGTGGAATGTTATAACAGGAAACCATATTCCCTTTTGTATGAAAGGAAGTGCTACTCCCTTGGGACTGAAAGCACAAGGATCGCACATATGTTATGCAGTGTGAAGCAAGCTTGTACTTTGAGAAAAGATGTTCACTCTGAATGCATTTTGCAAGAAAAAAATTTCAATTCCTATAGGACTTAACGATTCAAACATTAAAAGGCATACTAGTCTATAGTGGTGTTTTTGTCATTTCAGTATTATATTTGCACATATTTCAGTCATCATCATCAACATCCTTTTTCCCATTTTCTACATGGGATTGAGGTGTCATACTGTTACATTGCTTTTTATCCAATGCCATACTCCTGCCTTGACCATCACAGATCTTCCCTCACACACTCTATCCACCAATTTGCTGGATGCCTTAATTTCATCTTACCTTCTTCCTGTCTGTCCCAAATCTTCTTCATCAGATTGACTTCTGGTTTTCTGCAGATTTTCTCAAACAACCATAATCTGTTCTCTTTGATAATTTCTGTAATTGTAGCTACTTTGGCATCTGTCTTATATCCTCATTTCTTCATTTGTCCTACAGTGTGCATCCTACCACCCATCTCAGGCACTTCATTTCCATCACTGATAGCTTCTTCAACTGCTCTGCCTTTACTGCCAAGGTTTCTGTACCATACAGTAGTACTAGTTACACCACTGTTTTGTTCATCTTACTTTTCAGTTTCTTTGGCATTCTTCTGTCATAGACCTCACACTCTATGCCAGTTGACTGCAGCCCCTCTGAATCTAACTTTGACCTCTTCATTCAGAATTCCCTTCTCAACCACCCCTCCCAGGTACTTGAACCTATTAATCTGCTCTACTATCTTCTTTTCTATCTCAGTTCTCCGCTTCTTCTGATTTCCCCAATTTGATGCCATTACCACTGTCTTATCTGTGCTTAATTACATCCCATATGCCTTCAGTTTTGCCTCCCATTCCCCTATCGTTTGCTGAAGTAACTGCTCAGAGTCTGCTTGTAATGCCATATTATCTACATACTACAACTTTGTTGATCTGTCCCCTCTGACCTGTTTGCTACTGTAGTCCATCACCAATACGAAGAACAGCATGCTCAGAGCTGAACCCTGGTGCACACCCACACCCATTGAGAATCCCTCTGTGAGACAGAATACCATTTGTACTTGAGTCATTGGTTCCTAGTACATAGCTTATACTAATTCTACCAATATTTCTGGGACTTTGAACCACTGCAGTACTTCCAAAATCAACTGTCTTGTGATATTGTCATATGCTTTCTCCAAGTCTAGGAATATGCAGTTGGACTCTCCTCATTTCTAGCTTTTTTTCAACAATTTGTCTCACCACAAACATTGGGTCAGTTGTGCTGCATCTGGATCTGAATCCAAACTGCTCATCTCACATCTTACTTTCTACTGCTCTGTGTATCCGTTTATCAATCACCCTCTGCAAAACTTTCATGCAGTGTGACAGGAGTTTGATATCTCTGTACTAACCACAGTTGTGGATGTCCCCTTTGTTCTGGTACACTGGAAAAGGTATGCTTATTCTCCATCAGGAATGCACCTTTTTCTCCACACTGCTATGAGTAACTCAGGAGCCATTTCTCCCCTATCTCACCCAACATCTTTATCATATGTGTTGTGACCTCAGCTGAGCCTGATGCTTAGCCTAGCTTCATTTTCCTTAGTGATATTCTTACTTCGTCTAGGCTGGGCTCCTCTACCTCTGTCAATGTAGGCTTTGCCTGGTGCAGTACAGCTTATGTGGGGTTTTCTTCATTCAGAAGCTGCTGGAAGTAATCCTTTTATCTGCCTTTAATGTCCTGTGGATTGATGAGCAAGTTGTTGCTGGCATCCGTTAAGAAGGGTGTCTGACTGTCTTCAGCATCTTTATCTTTATCTTTCTGTTTTTGCCTTGCATCCTGATATTTTCTTTGTGCCACCTACTGAGCCACTTTCCAGAAGTTGGTAGAGCACCTCCTAAGCCCTGTTCTATGCTATCGCAACTCCTTTCTTAGCTTGTTTGTTGGTTATTCCTTCCTAGCTTAGTTTGTCTTTTCTGTCTTACTTTTTTCTGCGCTCCTGCATTCTTTTTATGACTTCCTAGACTTCTGCATTCCACCACCAGCTTTGCTTATGTACCTTTTTTCCATATCTGGCTCGGCCACAGATGGAAATAAGGTACATAATGAAAGATGGTGGAAGAATGCAGAAGTCCAGGAAGTCATCAAAAGAAACAGAGTGCAAAAATAAATGTTTCAGTATTGTTCCTAAATGTAATCAAAGAAGAATCAAAATATCTGCGCTAATGGTCCAACTGAAGAATGTTGTTGTCAGGACCAGTTATCTTCATGGGTGTGTTTTCATGCTAAACCTGTAAAATGTGCTGAAGAGCATGACTTTGTTTCATTTGAACCAATGAAAAGTTTGTCTGTCAACCGCCATAGATTTTTAGTGGCTTTTCAGAATCTTTGTGTTAGCATTATCTACTTTATGAACAAAATATATCATCTAAATAGAGGATTAAATGTAGCTGAGGTAGGGCAAATGGAAATCATTAATAAGCAGAAAGTATAGCCTATAGTGCAAGAAAAATACCTAAGGAACACTGAAATATGTTTTCCAATATGAGAGGAGAAAGTATTAGAAATTACAAGTTCTTCTGATAAGTAGCTCTCAAACACTGACATGACCCTTTGCTAAAACCAAGAGAGAAAAAGGGGGTAATTGACTAGCTTGAATGGTTTCCTTACATGTAGAAAGGCAGCTGAATTTAGGACACTTTCCTATATTACAGGTGATGTGCTATGTGTATTGCTGTGAGTGTGAGACAGTCTTTTTATTTAGGTAAGAGTTTGTTTTTGCTAACATAATCAATGTCTGTTATAATGTGATATTTCTAAAAATGTTAGTAATGGATGAACATTAGCTAGGGTAAAAGCTTTAGGGGTCTTTAGTTTTAAGTACGAGAGCAAGACTGAAAGTGAATGTTTCATTACTTAGGAATTACAAGAGCAAAAGAAAGACTGCAAACGAGTTAATGGCTGAACAATTATAGTTACTGCCATGATGAGAAAGAATGGGTGTAACTCTGAAGCTTTAGGATTCAGTAAATGTTCAGCTGTTTTAAGATTTTCTTCATATTTTTGTAGTGATCCTTGACAAGCAGAACGGTAGCCCGAGGGCTTATTCACTGGAAGTGGCTTGTTAAACTCGAATAATAACAAGGGGTTAAATGTGAAGGCTATATTTCAGATTGTTTTTTTTTTATTATTATTATTTCAGTGAAGAAACTGAAGTCAGTATAGTTAGCAAATAATTTTCTGGAGCTTAAGCTGCAGAGAAAGAAACAATTTAAGTTTTGCTTTATAAAGATTAAGAAAATGTTGCTAAGGATTTGTGTTATCTGTTCAGTATCATTCAGGTGTTTACCAGAACACTGATCTGCATTTTCATTTAGGGATAGTCAAGGATGTTTATTCCTTCTGACTTATTTTGTTTTTAATGTTAGTAGCTTGTTCTGAACATAGGTATCAATGACAAGAAAGTGGTGCAGTACATTTCTGAAGACTAAATTCTCAAAATGTTCCTTTGTTTGGAGGTGGGCTTGTTGAAGAATTTATAAGGTGAGTGACTCTTTCCAATAACAAATTTTTGAATTAAGATTAAAATCATCAATCAGCATACAATTTTGTTTTAAGACATTCTTCTGTGGATTAACTAAGAAGTCCTATGAATGTGGCTGTGGATGGTGGCAGTGGTGTGTATTACCATGGTTACAGCTAACATGGCTATAACAGCTGTATAACTTGCAACAGGCTAGTTAGGTAACTTCTTAGATGGATTCCTTTTTTCTATTTTTTTTTTTTTTTTGCTATTATGATTGACTGTTGGATTGTTTTAATAGCTAGCATGATTCCTCCTCGATTTCTGCTGCTGAGGCTAGTATTTATGTGTGCCTGATAATTATGAGTAGTACATCTTGATGCATACATTATGTCTTTTAGCCATAATTCTGGACAGAATGTGCATCAGGTCTTTTCATTTTAAGCAAAGATTCCAATAGGTTCTAGTTATTATTTAAAAAGCAGATGTTAGGTTTTAAGACTTGTAATGCTTCTTGTCGGTTTGGTTATAAACTGTAGAATGACTGGGGCCAGAGAAGATTAGTACGACTGGATGGATGAGGCTTGATTTGATTAAAGCTTGAAACTAGTATTACATTTTGGTTCTTTGTGTTGTTAGAGCCTGTGTTAGGATTTATATCTCCTGGTTTAAATAGTATTGCTAACAAAGGAAAAACAAGGATGTCAAATTTGTAATTGCCATATTTTGGTTTATATTTATGAAGTCAGATAATATTTTGTTTGTAGTACCTGAAATTAGTCCATGTTATTAATGTTAGCCAGTTTTTCCACTGGAGTTCTGGCACATGGGCTAAATTATGTCTCAAGGTTTGTTTACTTTGACTTAAAAGGTTTTAACCAGCAAATCTAACAACATAGAAGTTGTCAGTGTTGAGAGAGTTGATATTCATTTTTGAGGGGGGGGGGGGGTATCTTTGCATAATTTTTAGTAGCTGATTTTGCTTTAAATAGTTAATGTAGAAAAAGCTCTAGAGGGTAAAAAGGTAATGATGTAGGGGTGAGTGGAAATAGAGATGGGTAAAGGAGTCTAATGGGGCAGACCCCTCACATAACACCTAACAGTCAGTTAGAGCACATGCATTAACCCTTGAACCTGGGTTAGAAATTCTGAGAGGAGAGAGAACAGGCATCAAAAGAAAAAAGTATCAGCGACCAACATTAACCAGCAGCAGCAGGCCATCTGCATCCAACACTGGTAAGATAGGAGTGCCTGCAGTATGCCAGAAAAATACAGCAGGACTAGTCTTTATTATTTTTATGCCTGAGTGATGGAGAACAGCTCCTGTGGTATACTTGCATAAAGGTGGTTCCCTACAGTGGCTGTAGGAATCCACTAATCACACTATTCTTAATTGTAAGGGGATGAACCTATTACAGCTGTACTATTAAAGAGTGATATAAGTGACACTGTAGCCCTGAATACACACCAGTTTTATTTTTAAAAGGCAAATTATGTCTGCACAACATGGCTGAGTTTTTCAAAAGGGATACTGACACTAAGGATAAAGGGGATACAGACAATGCTGCTTACATGGACATTGCTGAGCCCTTTGACACTATCCCTTATGCTAGGATTATTGACAAACTCTCTCAACATGAATCTATACCTAGCATGTTTGATAGCTAACTGGCTATCTGACACACACACACACACACACACACACACACACACATATATATATATATATATATATATATATATATATACACACACACACACACACACACACACACACACACACACATATATATACACATATCCCTTACAGTTAAGGCTAAAGGCATTTTTTTCTAGACAGAAAAATGTCATCAGCATATGTGACAGAGCCCTGTGCTTGCCCCACTCTTCCCCCCGTATGCATTTTTCTGACATGACAGATGATACCAAAGGGCTATGTCTAAATAAGTTTGTTGGTGAATGCAGACTGGTAGCGGGTCTCAGAGCCTTTACTGACTAGTCAAATTCCCCAGCTAGGGCTAGACTAAGTGAATACTTGGTATGAAAGTCATTAACTTACACTTATTGCTAAGAAATCCATTTTAGTATCCTTTGGCAAGTCTACCATAACCACCACATGTGCACAGCTTGTACTTCATGATATCTCTTCAACGTCCACAGAGGTTATAGTTCTACTTCATTCTTTCTCTGTTAGGCCCATCATGAAATATAATTACTCTTTTGGCATTTTCCTGACTAAAAACATAAACTAACTTGAGATTTCTCAGTGCTGCTTCACCAAAAAGGTTTACAGGTCTTAATATTTTTTTGCATAAATAGAAACAAAGTCTTATCCCTCTACTAGTTTAGTCCTGGATCATGACAGGTGATGTCTGTTTAGCCTTCTGTGCTATGAAAAAACACACATTCTGTGAGCTCATTTGCCCTAACAGAACTAGTGCTAAACAAACACTCACTCTTGAGACCTAAATTAATAACAACTTATTAACATTATCAGCTAACATGACAGGCTTCAAAGTACCAGCCTTTGTGGAATGGGGGCACCTTACAAATGAAGCAGAGCACTTCACAGCCAAAACAGAAAAATGGTCTGTATGATTTGATGGGTGATCCCACATTTTTACAAACAGCTATTAATGAAGACAGTGCTAAACAAAACACCTTTTATAAGAGTGATCTGACTGCAAATCTTTCATATTAACCCTCTTGAAAATCAGAATTCTGCTTTGAACAGAGATATAATAAACTGTGCTGTTCTCTTAAAAAGAAAGATCAATAAAGTAAACAGCAGGATACAAACATTAGTGGCACTTGTCACAAAATAAATAATTAGTTATGCCTTTGTATGACCAAATAATGTTAAATAAGGGAACAGTGACATATATAATTTTCATATAAAGCAATGTGCAAAAAAAATTAAATAAACCATTTACTGCAGAACTCTTTATGCAGTCCTACAGGATGGGGAATTGTACTCTGATTGAAAGTGAAAATGTGAGGTGCAATTACTGGTAAATAAGGCTCTGTAAATGATTGTGTAATGCTGCCCCATGGTGACTCCTATGGTCTGATGTGTGAAACCCATCATGTGTTAACAAAAAAAACAAAACAATGTAAACACCTCCATTGCCCTACTACTGTCTTTCCATCACAAGCTCAGTATAATGGCATGGAAGAATTTGAATTTATTAAAATATGTATTTTGTGATCTTGGAAACATGTATGACTCTCTTTGTCATTCTCTGATGTTACACTGTATAGACTGTCCCAAAACTAAGTAGGGTATGTGGTTTTTCATCAAATGAACTTTAAGGAGCTTCTCAATGATTCTCTTTGTCTCCAGTCAGTCTGCATTCTAAATGTAACCCCCAGGTGGTATATTAGGCCCAATGTTCTTTTCAGTGTTTATCAGTGCTGTCAGTCTATGGAATGTCACTCTTCAATTGTCATTTTATGCTGATGATTATGCTATTTGTAGATATGATGTTTCCCAATGACCATTTGTTTTTTTTTGCAGCAAAATCTTCTGGCTTCCTTTTGTCTCTGGTGAAACTGTGATTATTTTCTAATATTTAGGCCTCAGGCTGGACCCCACACTTTGTCCTAATCTGGCAATTAACATGTTATTATAAATGTTGTCTTTTGCCGTTTTATTTTTTCTTTCCAATCCCTTTGTATTTTTTGCTGAAATGTTATAATCCTGTTTGAAACTAGGCCATGGCAGAAAAAAAGTCACAGATAGATCAATTTACCCTTGGCACAGAATAAATCAAAGTAAATAAATAAATAAAACTTCTCGTCGGATTCTCAGTTGGTAGTAATAGTATTTCAGATCTGCAAAGTCACACATTTTGAATATTGTATCAATAATTCAATAAGTGCACCCAAATCATAATATTCTGCTTTTCACGTTTGTAATGCACTTATAAATTAAGGTATTTAGTCTCCTTCTTACAAAGAATTCACAGATTTCAAAGATGTTCCAAGGCCACTACATCTCATGATCATTCATGCATGCCTTGCCAGTACCTACGTTCATAGCTTTATAGGTAAGCACTATACAATCAGTCTGCAAGCCATTATAAGCCTAGCCAAAAACCTCTATTAAAAGTTCACTCCAGCCTTGTGGAGGGCAATATGAGATAAACTGGGTGAAAGCAAGAATCTGAGACTGCTAATCCAGTTATATAAGCTTACTTTGAAGGTGGCAAGGGTGCTACTTTGCTTGAGATGTACTGGAAGTTTGTGCCATAGATAAGGGATATGTATGTATATGAATCTATCGTGCCAACATGTCTTATTTATAGGCTAATGAAGATTTAGTTCCTTTAACCAGGTATTAGACATACCATTTGTTCTGTGAAGGAATAGATGATAAAATGGGATAGATCTTCCATAGCTCAAAAGGCCAGATGCAGATCTCTACAGAGGTGTCTGCAAGAGAATGAGTACAGGGAAAGGGCTAACGGTCTGTGCTGACAAGTAAGATTTGTTAAGCCACTGATCCTTTTAGTTATGATTATTTATTTATTTGACATTTGTTGACCAGGAATGTCCGACTGAGCCAGAGCCATTTTTTAGCAGAGGCCCAGGGAGAAAATGTCCACAGTTATAAATTATACTTTACAATAGCAACACACAGTGAAAAGATTGTTCTGAGGTCTGTCGAGCTGAGTGATACATTAAGAGAAATACAAGCTAAAAGGTGTATTTTATTCAACAATGAGTTTGCTGATATATGATTAAAGGGGAATTAAGACTTCTATGATCTATCAGAGATGCCTTTCAAAGTTAGATGAGCCAAATAGCAGGCTGTCAAAACTACTGTGGAGCCTTGATCATCAAACAATAAGGAATTAGCAACAAGGGTGCCTCGATGTGTTATGACAGTGTCTGATTGGAGGGATGCATCACCTGTATGGTGCATGAAAATGTTTGTTGATCAAAATGAGCTATGCTACATTTTTTTTGCATTTAATGTGAGACCATGCACTAACTGTTAACATGGCTCAACTTATGTTGGAGCAACTTTGAGTCAGAGGAATAGCAACACACACATTACAATCACCTGCAGACATAGTTAACCATAAACCAAGAGGGTGTGTTTCAAGGTCTGAGAAATAGATGGTAAATAGGAGAGGGCCCTACAATGAGCCATGCAGTGCACCAATGGTAAGTTTTGCTTTCAGAACTGGCATCTGTGACTCTAACCACATTGGTTCTGTCAGACAACCAGTTAGCTATCCACCATACAATGTGTGTCAGTAATGTCTATATGGGGAATATTGTCAAGGCTTTGGCTAGGTCAGGATATGCTGTATGTGATGCATAACTCCTATCCATTGCTTTGATTACTTTTTCAAAAAAATAATGAGATTAAAGATGCAGGACCTTCCTTTGAAAATTCCAAATTTAGGGGGGGTCCAGTGTTTAGAGATTTTTCAATGTCCAGGTTAATGAGGTCTGAGATAATATGCCCTATAGTTTTACATATGAGGCTAGTGAGACTAATGGGTCTATTGCTACCAGGTCTTTGGTTGGGCCACTCTTGTGTAGAGACTTTGCAATGGCATAATGGTTAAGGTCTTCCCCTCCCATGCACAAGTTACAAGGTTTGATCCTGACCTCCAGACAATGCCTGTTTGAAGTTTGCATGTTCTATCTGTGTCTCTGCTGTGCTCCTCCCACCTCTGAAAAAACATGCTGAGTATTTCCATCTCAAACTCACCAAAAAGAATGGACTTGTGAGCAGCAGTACAGATTCTATCTGGTGCTCTATGGGGGAAGAGTTGTATAAACCAACTATTTGGAAATCTACTTTGGTTCACAGTATTCTCATGATAGGAGAACATGGATCACAGACAGCACACAGTGGCAGGGCTAGGCACTCAATGGTGTAAAATATGGCTATAGGTGATTAATTTGAGCTGACTAATGTCACCAAAAGGGCATGGGTATTTGCTGGTAAAAAGTGGTTGAGGACCTGGCTTACTCTGACCTATGCCAGGGACCTGTGCTAATGGTGGGAGGGGTATATGTGCCTGTATTGGCCAATGTGTGCACAGCAGGCCTGGGTCAAAAACAGCTGGTATCCATCTTGGGTTACTTGGGATAGCTCTGTTGAGCAAAAGCTGGGCATAAAGCCAATCAACCTGCTAAACATAAACTAAGAATTACTACACTCAATGTAGGTTCACTAATAGGACACTGCTTGGCAGTGGGTAACATGATGGTACAGAGGAGGCTGGACATCCTATGTATCCAGGAAACAAGAGGGAAAGGCAGTGCACTCTGCTTGGGATCCAGAGTCTACTACTCAGGAGGAGAACATGCTAGAAATGGTGTGGAAACTTAGGTGAGGGAGAGGCTTCAGAAGACAGTGAGTGATGGCATCAGAATTAGTGACAGAAATCAGACTATAAACCTAAAGAGAGGGCAGTATCCATAATCTCACTTTTTAATTCCTCTGTCTTTTGAGTTTGCTAATACCATGATGGGAATGGACCCCATTCCTAAGTCAAAGTATGATTAAAGTTCATGAAATTAGTATTGTTTCAATCTTTGATGTTAGCCAGAAGTGCTCTTTGCAGCACCCACAATGTGCCCAATAATGACTCTTTCTGCAGTTCATATGGAGTTACATGTATTGGTAACATATCTAAGATCTGTTGCTCCTACTACTATTGGTATTGTCTGGATATCCTTCCACACTGTCCACTTTTCTATCTACAAATCCTGGTATTTTATGACTTTGTGTTTCTCTGTAGCAAAGACACTATAGTCACCGGGTGTAGCAATTTCAATGATCAATGCTACTTTTGTCTTCTTTTCATGGACTACTATATCTGGTTTTCTCTCATCTGTTTTTTGAACTGTTTATAATGGATGATCCCATGTGATATAAACTTCACAATTTTCTATAATGCTTTGTGGCTCATGTTTCCAGTATGTTTCAGCTACTTCAGTATTATAATGTTTGCTCAATCCCTAATGCAACAGTCTTGCCACATTATTATGCCTCCAGTATACAGTCCTTCTGCCATTAGTATATCAAAATCAGCAACAAGATATGCGACTGTTTCCAATTCTGTTTTACAAAACCTGCATTTGTCTGCTTTTCCCACATGTTCAATGGACTTTGTAAACCAATGTGTATGTAGTCCACTATCATGAGCCACCAATATTAACTTTTCATCTTTTAGTTTAATTTCACCTCTCCTTAACCATTTTTGCATTCATTCCTAATCAACATGAGGTTGTTCCAAGAGTTTTCTATACATGCAACTGTATTTATGCATTTCCACATTTCTTGCCTTCTCATCTGATCCTTCACCTTATAATCTTTCTTTTATTTTTGACACATTCAGTTGCTACCTGATTTTTATCTACTTCTGCTATGATTTCCATTCCCGCTTGACTCGGATATGCTTCTGCTAAACTAAGCAGGAAAGTCATCTTAGACTTATTCTCATGTTTTAAAACTTTCACTACATTTGGGTCTTGTGAGTTCAGCAGATATATATGCAGTCCCACAACTGCAGCTCTATACATGTAATCAATTACGAGGAAGCCCATATCTCCTTCAGAAAAGGGAATATATAGTCTTGGTATACACTGATATTTAGAAATCATTTGATGAGCATGAAGCATCCTTCTTGTTTTCCTTTCCAACCGATCCAACACATTTTGGGGCCAGGCAATCACTCCAAAACTGTAAGTTAGGACAGGAAGAGCAAATTTGTTTATTGCATGGACTTTATTCCTAGATGTCAACACTATTTTCAGTATTAATTTTAGTCTTCTAAAATATTCCTTATTAAGTTTTATTCACATTTCTTCATATTTTATTGTTGATCTCATCAATTCCCAAATATTTATAAACTCCCTCTTGCTCATGTTCTTTTATATGACATTCCTGTCCCAGGCTGATGTTTTCTTGGTGCTGGAGCTTCCCTGCTTTAAAGGTTGCTTTTTCACATTTATCAAGATCAAATGACATTCTTATATCACCAGAAAAAGTTTTGACCACTTGCAGTTGTGCTTTCAGTTCCTCATCTGATGAACTATACAGTTTTAAATCATCCACAGAAAGAAGATGAGAAGTCTTTACACTTTGCTGTTTTCTAGGAGCCAAATTATAGCCATGACCTAAACTGCCTAGTACACAGCTTAATAGGTTAAGGCCAAGACAAAAGAGCAGCAGTGACAGACAGTCACCCTGGAATATCCCCTTTGAATTTTTATCCCTAGAATAATAATTTTTCTTTTATCATGGCTTAACTGCACAGTGATTTGCCATTGTTTCATGATTGCTATAATGTAATCAATCAGCGTAGGGTGTACCTTATATGTTTTTAAGTACTCTTATCCATGAATGTGGGATAATATCAAATGTTTTTTGTTTTTTGCTGTCTATCCATGCCATACTTAGATTCTTCCCCTTTTTGCAGTTCTCCATTATGACTTTGTTTAAGAACAAATGATTCTTTCTTCCATATGACTTTCTTTTGTTACTCTTTTGTTACCCTTTTGTACTATTGCCATGATTGAGTTTTCTTCCAAATGGCTATAAATTCTGTGGGCATCAAGTCCAGTGTATAATTTATATGTCGTCGGAAGGCAAGTTATTGGTCTATAGGTTTTAGGATAGCTTGCAGGTTCACTCTTAAGTAGGACTATTGTTTTTCCTGTTATTAACCAGGTTGGTGTGCGCATATAAATAGTTCTTACTCGTGGCTAAATCTTCATCTAAAGATGTGAATACCTTTAGCCAGAAGTTAGGTACTGCATCTGAGCCTGGGGTTTTCCAATTAGATGCTTTTCTTAACTTTGTGTCTATTTCTCTGGCTGTTACTTCATCTCATTTCATATCCTGCATCTTTAAACTTTTTATTCATTATTTTAC
This sequence comes from Protopterus annectens, assembly GCF_019279795.1. Classification (NCBI taxonomy): domain Eukaryota; kingdom Metazoa; phylum Chordata; order Ceratodontiformes; family Protopteridae; genus Protopterus; species Protopterus annectens. Next base: position 851,167,386 of record NC_056735.1, on the reverse strand, counting down.
TTATTCTATCCATTTATCACCTTTGTTATGTTCCACAGGATTTTCATAGATATTTCTCTAAAATGTGTATTAATCTCACAGCAGGGCTGTGATAGGGAGAAAAGAGTGCATTCAGATACCTACTAGCTAAAGCAGGAGAATATGAATTGGTATTAATGGGTGACTTTAGATCCGCAGTGGTGCAACAGTAGCATTGTTGTCTCACAGCAAGAGTATCCCCCATTTGATTCTGAGCTGGAGTGCAGGGAGTGCCTTCTGTGTGGAGTCTGCATGTCCTCTCCGCAGTCGAGTGGCATTCCGAAAGACATGCGTGAATGGGCGTGCCTTTGTTGAAGGTTGGGCGTCGAGCTGGCAACTCGGCACCATAAAAATCTACTGCCAATCATTAGTGGACCGGAGTTCCGCTGTGGCAACCCCTAACCGGGAAAAGCCGAAAGACAAACAACAACATTAATGGGTGACTTGACTGCACATATAGGGACAGACAAAACAGGATTTGAGGACTGCCTTGGTCCAAATGGGTAGGGCAAAACGAATAAAGAAGGAGAGGCCATTCTAGACTTCTGTCTAGGAAATGTCTTCACAGTAGCCAACACATGGTTCAGAAAGAAAGACAGTCACAAGATTACATAGAAGAGTGGCCAACATGCAATTCAGATAGTATGAAAAGAAAACTGGGATAGAATTAGCAATTTCAAAGTCACAATCAGCTGTAAGCAGTGGTAAAAGATGACTCAAAGTCAACAGAGACCAGGCTGAAGACCTTGAAATTGACTAGAGAGAAAGCACAACAATTCAAGGAATTTCTCTGGGCTCTAGCACCTCAAAAAGAGGAAGAAATTAGGTGGAGTCGAAGAAGAATGGCAGTGCTTCAAAACAGCATGTGTGAGGACTATATAACTGATATACATGAGACAGGTATGGAAATAAGGTGCATAAGGAAAGTTGGTGGTGGAATACAGAAATCAAAAGAAAAAAAGGAGTGTAGGAAAAAGTAGGAGATAGAAAAGATGAACCAGGTTAGGAAGGAGCACTGGCTGGCTAACAGTGTCTAACAGAGCAATTGCAATGGCAAAGAGCAAGTCATCAGAGGCACTCTACCAGCTTCTGGAAAGTAAGTCAGTAAATGGCACCAAGAAACTATATCAGGTTATAAGGCAAACATGGAAAGTAGTCAGACACCATTCATAAGAGATGCCAGCAACAACCTGCTCACCATTCCACAGAACATCAAAAACAGATGGAAGGAGTACTTCCAGAAGCTTCTGAATGAAGAAAACTCCACAGAAAGTACTGCCCCAAGACATATCTTACAATGAGAGAAGAGGAGGAGTCCACCATAGAAGAAGTAAGAATAGTAGTAAGGAAAATGAAGTCAGGTAAAGCAGCAAGCTCAGATGATGTCACAGCAGGTATGATAAAGATGCTGGGTGGGATAGGGGAGAAATGGCTCCTGGGGATGCTCATAGTAGTATGGAGAGAAAGGCATATCCAAGATGACTGGGGAATAAGCATACTAGTGCCAGTGTTCAAGAACAAAGGGGATATTCACAACTGTATACAGAACAGAGGTATTAAACTCCTGTCACATAGCATGAAAGTTCTGGAGATGGTGATTAATAAACAAATACGCAGAGTACTAGAAAGTGAGATGGGAGATGAGAAGTTAGTATTCAGATCAGGATGCAGCACAACTGACCTGATATTTGCAGTGAGACGGATAGTTGAAAAGGAGCTAGAGATGAGGAAAAAGTCTATCTGGTCATTCCTAGACTTGTTGAAAGGATATGACAAGGTCCTAGGAAAGCTGATTTGGGCAGTCCTGCAGTGGTTTGAAGGTCTAGACACATTGATAGAATTAGTACAAGCTATATCAAGGACCCAATGACTCAAGTATGAACAATGTTCAGTCCCATAGAGGTATTTGCAGTGGGAATGGGTGTACACCAGTGTTCAGCTCTGAGCCCACTGCTGTTCATACTGGTGATGCACTACATTAGCAAACTGGTTGGAGGGAACAAATCAACAAAGTTGCTGTATGCAGACAATGTGGCAGGCAGACGCTGAGCAAGAACTTCAGGATAGGGTAATAGAATGCAAAACTGAAGGCACATGGGAGGAAACTGAGTACAGATAAGACAGTTGTAATGTCAGCAAATGGTGGATTCAGAAGAAGCTGAGAATTGAGATAGAAGGGAAAATAGTGGAGCAGGTGAACAGCTTCAAGTATCTGTGAGGGGTGGTTTAGGAGAAGGAAAGTCTGAATGAGGAGGTCAAACATAGAATCAGAGGGACGGACTGCAAAACAGGAAACCACAAACTGTTAAATCCAAGGAGCAGAATGAAGAGGCACACACAGGAAATAAGTGAAGCGCTTTTCGTTTATGACATAACCACAAACTTCTTCAGATGTTTTAAAATACACTTGGGTGGATTTGTGTATTTAAATGTACCTAAGTGTATTTTAAAATGTCTGAAGAAGTTTGTGGTTGTGTCATAAACGAAAAGCGCTTCACTTATTTCCTGTGTGTGCCTCTTCATTCTGCTCCTTGGATTTAACAGTTTATAGAATCAGAGGGACTTCACCCAACTGGGACAGAGTTTCAGGTGTAGTATGTGACAGAAGAATGCCAAAGAAGCTGAAAAGCAAGGTGTACAAAACAGTGGTGTGACCAGTACTACTGTATGGTACAGAAATCTGGGCAATAAAGGCAGAGTAGTTGAGGAAGCTAGAGATGATGGAGATGAAGTGCCTAAGACATGTGGCAGGATGCACATTGTGGGACAGACAAAGAAATGAGGACATAAGAGCAGAAGCCAAAGTGGTTCCAATGGCAGGAAAGGTCAAAGAGAAGAGATTACAGTGGTTTGGGAAAATGTGCAGAAAAGCTGAAGACAATCCGGCAAAGAAGATTTGGGACAGAGAGGAAGAAGGCAAGAGGAAACAAGGGCATCCAGCAAAGAGGTGGATGGATTGTGTAAGAGAAGACCTGCGATAGTCAAGCATGAGTGTCAAGGAAGGCAGGAGAGTGGCATTGAATTGAGAGAGATGGCAATAGTTGATGCAATAGCCCAACCCCAAGTAGAAAACGGAGAAAAAGATGGATTGATGATGATGATAATTGCAATGTCTGCTTTCCAGGCTTCAGGAATATAAGTAGTGGAGAAGCTTACATTAAAGAGGTTAAGTAGAGGTTCAGATAGGCTATACTTAGCACTGATAATCAGGCAACCTGCTATATTATCTGGGACCCATGCATGAGCTGTTATTAGCATTTGTGAGGGCTGAGAGAACTTGTTTCATATGGCTGGAGTTGTGGAAGCTACGGAATAGCTATAACTCTTGGTGTAGTAAATCTTAAACTGTGTTGGTCAGCTAAGATATTAGCTATTTCATTTGGATCAGAGTGTGCAGTATTATCAGGGACTAACTCTGAGTATTGTTGAGTGTTATTCCTTAATATATCGACATAGGTAAAGAAAAGATTTGTAGTTAATTTTGGTTTTAATTGCTATTTTAAATTCATGCTCATCTTTGAGGTTCCTAACAGCTCCCTTAAGCTCTGATGTACTTTTCTTAAGGAAGTAGAATGAGACTTTTTGTAAGCATTAAATAATGTATTTTTATTGTGATATGATTTATTTGGGTGTACATGAATTTGCGCGTACGGTCGATGGTCGAACGTGAAAATGCTGACTGCAGAACGTCAGGACTGGGGAGTGTCAAAGCTACGGACGTCGAATCAGAGAATACCGAACTCTGCCTCCCCCTCGACCCATGGTAGCACTTGTTCCGTTAGGTGTGTGATCGGGAAATTTGAATTCGATGTTGCGCATGGAATTTGTGCAAATGAGATTCGACAATTAGGTTTGAAATTCTGCCGGATCGACCTTTGGCTGCGTGACCAATTGGATGTAAACCATTTATTTGTACAGTAATTACTCCTTATGGAGTTTGTTTTTAAGTTTCTCATTATATTTGATGAGAATTTGGCTTGCCTTATCAATACAACTAAATAAGTAAGAAAAGAAGTTAGAGGCATAGGCAGCAGCTTTAGCAATGGGAATCACTGGAGATGGATATCAGCAGTATTTATTTAGGTCATCAGGTAACTGAAGGTTTGTGTTTGAGAAATCCCTAAACATAGAGGTATTTAAAGGGGAAGCGTCACCAGGTTAAAAGGAAAAAGTCACTGATTTATGGTCTGATAGGTAGAAAACTACATCTGGAGATGTGCAAGAGGTAATCATATTTGTGAGCACTAGATCAAGAATATTGGGATCCATAACAGTAATGTTATATGTTTGAAAAGAGAGTTGCATTTATAATGTCAAGGAAGCATTGGCCATGTTGATTGCTTGCATTACAGGTAAGTCAGTCTATTGATGAATAGTGATAGTCTACCAGTAGAAGTTTTTGGGTTTGATGGAAATTTCATCTAAATTGTGAAGAAAGTTATTGTGCTTAGAATGAAAAATAGAGAATGTTGTATAGCTAGCTATGAAGTAGTAATTAGTCTTATTTATGGATATTTGGACATCTAGATGTTCACATTTGGTGTCCTGAAGAATCTGTCATGGGATGATGATATCCTTAACAAACACTGACACTCCCCCCAAGTATTGTCAGTAGTTCTGAAGATGTAATAGGCATTATAGCCAGGAACAGAGGAATACTTTCATTGTTCTGAAACCATGCCTCTGTAACTGCACATATATGAATATGCTAAAATTAAAGGAGAGAATCAAGTTTGGGTAATCTGTGTTAAGAAGCCTGGCACAGAATAAAGCTGCATTAATGTGTTCACAATTAGAAATTACCAGGTCCGAATGTCCATCAGATTAACACTGACTAAAAAAAGGCTCTGTGGGGCAGCGAAGGTTGGTAAGAGAAGTGCAGACCATTCCTGGCAAAGCAGGAAGGCTTGTCAGACATCTCAACCCAGGCTGACACATACTAGATCCCCTAGAATGGTATCAACTACATAACCAATTATTAAAGTGAATTATCTCATCTTTGAAACTCAGAATCATTCTGGAGGATGACAAAATACCACTCAAGACCAGTGTCTTTCTTGCCTCAGACACATGCATAGCAAGCTCAGTCATATTCTTCTACATGACCTTTGAGTAAAGTATCTAAGGTTACTCACCCCACCCCACCCACATATATCATATATTTGTTCATAATCATATTTGCCAAGTTTGATAGCTCTAAAAGCCTTTGTTACATCCTGGATCATGGCTCCAGACAGACAGTTAACTTTCACCTTATTCTTATCTGGCATGTTGAGGGTGGTGTCCATATACCTGACATTACCATGGTTAGAAGCAGCCTCAGTGGGCCATAACGGCTTGGTGTCTGCACCGTTTTGATTTTTAGAGGCATGTGTCCTGGCTGTGGGTGTGAAGAATGAAAACAGGTGCATAGCTGTGTGATGTAATCATAATGTCCAAGGTTTCTTATTCTTTAGTCTGAATGCTACGGCAGTGATCTCTTACCAACCCCATCATAAGTTGCTAAGTGTAAGTGCTCTGTAGCACATGTGTGTTGTGCTTACCATATGTGCTCTGAGTTAAGAAGGTGGCCTATTTAAGTAAATACTTAACACATCTCACTGAATCATTGTGAGGAAGCAATAAAGTGTTTACGGTAACCCTGAGGTAGTACTGCCTCAAAATACCTAGTGTTATTAGGCTAGCTATAGAAGGTGAAAAAGATGACTGTGATTCCCTATTAGCCAGTGAAAGATGAAGAGGGTATAACTGTCACTCATCCCCTAATCCATGAAAGACAAGGAAGCAGGGTAGTTCTTTTAAGATGCTTTATTGTATAGAAACACATCAGGATGGAAAGCAGCATCACTAAATATAAATGAACTGATTAACAGATAGAGCTTACACACATCTGTGCTTACATCTCAACAGCTTACTACAAAATGGCAGTCTGTCCCTGCATGTGCTCAGTAATCAATATACTTAGTACATGCCCACAGAAGGTTTCTTAAAGAGATATGCACACTGATCTACATCCTCCCTTTTACAGAAAAGATTGCCATTTATCAAAATAGGATTACAGTCAGGCATGCTTCAATATGGACTATCAGATAAATAAACACAATACTCAGGTTGTTCATATTGTTTATGTTCAAGTTGCAATATATCTGGAATATGGTCTGGAGATCTGACCAGATTATGCGGCATAATCATTAGGACTGGACTTAACAACAGGGATGGGTTTCTGTGAACAGCTCATCTCAGGATTCATCACTGGAAAGAAAATAGCTTCTGGAACGTCCTTAGGAACTGGAACACAAGACAACTCACTCTGAGATAAAGATTCTTTCTCACAGGCTATATGCTGTGGTACAGGTTCAAACACTGGTATCAAATGATTCTGATTCCACCTGAATTCTGCTCCTTATGATTCCACAATGTACAATCTCGGTTTCTGGGAAGATGTTCTTCATGACTCCAGTCCTATCAGAACCTTTGGATATTTGCATCCTTACCACTTCTCCCTCTCGTAATGAATTGAGCAGTCTGCTGGTCTTATCATTATAGGACTTAGGTTAAAAACTTCTTCAACAGACTGGCTTTCACTGACCTGTTGTTCATGACACATGGAACCAACAATTGACTACTGATGGATAATGTGGTTCTGGTTTGTCTCAACAGAAGTCTCTGATCAGGTGAACCAAGATGTTTATCACAAGGAATGTGTCTGAGATTCAAGAGATTTAGGAAAACATCACTATTGTCCCATTTTGACTTCTGTAGTAACTACTTTGCACTTTGCACTGCATGTTCTGAAGAATCATTTGACTGAGCTCTGGGCTACATGTGACATGAGTAAAGTCACACTCTATCATTTGAACTGATGGCTTGTAAACTGCATGCCATTGTCAGAAATAACTTTGTGTGGAGGCCCAACAACTGCAAAATAATGCTTCATCTTAGTAATGACAGTACTAGATATGAGATTAGGAAGCAGGTCTATCTCAAACCAATTGGAATAAAACTCTACTAACACCAAATAATGTTGACCATTCCACTCAAAAATATCTGTAGCTACTGTCGACCTAGGTAGTTCAGGAATCTGGATCAGCTGAAGTGGTTCTTTCTGTTGATGTGGCTTTGTACCATTACACACAGAACAAGATGAAAGTTCTCTCTCAATATCTTGTGACATAGAAGGCCAAAATACTAGTCCTCTCACCCCTCTTTTAATAGAGTCTGCTTCTGGGTGACCTCGATGTAAGATATTAATGTACTCTTGTTGCAAAGTCTTTGGAACAATACTTTAGGACCTTTCATGATGATACCATTGTCAGACAAAATTTCATCTCTGTATGGAAAATAAGGTTGTACTTCTGAAGGTTAACGATTGCTTTGATGGCCATCCTTCTCTGAGAAAGTGGTTGAGCTTTTTTAAAACTGGATATGCAGCTGCATGATCTCTGAGCTCATCAAGGTGTGGAAGAAACATTTCTCACCACCATGACTTCAAAATCATTGACTGAATGAGAGATTTCATTTTCATGCTGTTCAGTGGTACTTCTGGGTGACCTGGATATTGTGCCAGCAAGATAAAGAAGTTTGCCTTTCTTGTAGACAAGATTGAAATGATAATTTTGCAATCTCAACATCATACTTTGCAATCTGACTGGATCTGTATGCACAGACTTTCTCAAAATAGTGAGTAGAGGTTGGTGTTCTGTTTCGATCTGGATAGGTCTACCATACACATAATCATGGAACTTGGAACATGCAAACACAATTGCCAAAAGCTATTTCTCAATCTGAGCATACTGCATTTCAGCTTGGGTAAGAGTTCTAGATGCAGAAGCAACAGATTGACCCCCTTGTAGAATGACTGTGCCAAGACCAAATGCTGAAGCATCACATCAAAGAGTAAATGGCGTGTGGATGTCATAGTATCTGAGAGTAGGTGGACTGGCATTTTTCTGTTTCAAGACATCAAATGCTCTCTGGTATTGTTCTAGCCAAGAGCAAGATACATCTTTACATGTTAGGTCCCTGAGTGATGCTGATATTTGACTCAAGTCTGGAATGAACTTGCCTAGGTAGTTAACCGTGCCAAGAAAACATTGCAGGGCTTGAACATTTTCTGGAGTTGGCATCTCAAGAATGGCTGTTTGCTTAGAAGCATCTGGTCATAGGCCTCAGCTGGTGAATAGATTACCAACATAAGTGACTTCTCGTAGCCTGAATTTGCATTTCTATGGACTAAGCTTAAGATTCACATGACCTTTTCAGAACTTTTCTGAGGTTTCTGTCATGCTCTGTTTCACCATTACCTCCTACCAGTATGTCATCTACTATAATAGCACAAGGATACCCAGGAAAAAGTTTGTTCCATTGCACATTGAAAGACTTCACTTGCAGAATTTATTCCAAATGGCATTCTCAGAAATATATACCTTCCAAACTGCGTACTGAAAGTAGTGAACAACGAAGATTTCTTGTTAAGCAGAATTTCCCAAAATGAACTCTTTACATCTAAGTCAGAAAAAAAACAGTGGCATTTGGCATTAAGGCTATAACTTCTTTTTAGTGCCTTGTTCAAATCTCATGGGTCAATACATATTCTGATGTCATCTGAGCTTGTTTTATGAGCTACCACCATGGAAGATACCCACTCTGTAGGTTCACTAACTGGACAAATCACATCATGTTGCACCATTTTGTCTAGTTTGGCTTTGACTCTAGTCTGCATGGCTATTGGAACTTTTCTGGCTGGCCGGATAACTGGACTGACATCTGGGTCTAACTTCATGGAGTACACAACTGGAAGCTTGCCTAGTTTGTCTTTGAAAAAATCAGCATAGGTAGAAAACATAGTCTGGGCAAATTTAGAGTAGTGATCTTTTAAGCTAACATGGTGAACTTTCTTGTTAAATGAAAGCAGTCCCATTTTCAAAGAGGCTCTGAGGCCTAATAATGACTGGACATGCCTTTTGAAAACATAAAATAATAAGTTGTAGCTTCTCCCAGCAGAATAACATGAAAGCATTACTGAGCCTTCAGTTTGAATCTCTTCACCACCATAAGCAACAAGCTTCACACACTTTGCCAAATCAAGCCTTTCACCAGTATTATTTATTTGCAGTTCGTTTACAGGGAATTTCCAACTGGACACAAGTCCTTTTTCAGTGGAGGCCTAGGGAGAAAAGCTCCACAGAACAATAAATGAGCAGCAGAGTACATAAAGAACAATTGAATATGCATACAATAGCAAATAATATATTCTGCAGTGAACATTAGCTATACATACAGTATGAAACATAGTAATGAACAGATATACCAATATCTAGCTAGAGGCTAGGAGTAAAGGTAGGATGTATATACAGATAATACTAAGCTCAAACTGACACTGTTCTAAACTCATATACCTAAAATATTATATACAACTATTGCAATAAACTCTTGCACTAATATTCTAGCAAATGTTTCTGCAGACATAGCATTACACTTTGAGCCAGTATCAACTTTAAGCCCTATGGGTTTGCCATTTATCCAAACAGTACAAAATACTTCATTCTCGGCCCATATATCAACTGCATTGACTGTTTCACTAAGCACTGACACATCATCAATATAAAAAGAATGAGACTCTGGCTCATGACTTTCTAATTGATTAACTTTTTTTTTTCAAAATGTTTCCTTTTAGTGAAAGAATGTGTGGCTTTTTATTTGCAAAATCTTTTGAAATTATTGCTTTTATTACATCTGTGGCATTGTTGACCAAAAGCTAAGCATTTCACTCTTTTAGATTCATGATTATTACCACAATTACAACAGTTAACAATGGAATTAGGGTGGGGCCCATGTTTTGAGTTTGCTGACTCACTCTTATGCGTCACTGAGACTGTGCAGTTTCTGGAACTTGCTAGAAAGCTCTGGGGAGACCTGCAGCAGTCCCTGGTAAACCCAATGGCTGCCAAATCACGTGCTACATACTATCAATGTGAAGGTTAGAAGTTACTGGAAACATGCACTTCTCATTTGTAAGCATATTTGTGTGCTTTTCTGTGAGCTCATATATCTGACACATCTCGATGGCCTTATTCAAAGTTAAATCACTGTCACAAAGCAAAATCTTTCTCACAGCATCATCTTTTATGCCACACACGTCTGTACTTTATCAACTCATCCCTTAAAATAACCAAATCTGCATGTTTTAGCTTTATTTCTCAAGTCGATTATATATGCAGTAAAAGGTTTACCTGGCTTTTGATCCATTGTGTAAAATAAGATCCTCTCCATTGTAATGTTGGTCTGGGGGCTACACATTTCTCTAAATTCACATTTTAAGCACTCAGGGTCCTCCCATGACTCAGCCTGTCCAACAATATGATGGTTTCCCCCCTCTCCAGCAAAGATAGCAGGTGCATACACAAATGAACGTTCCCTTTCAATGGCTTCTGACCCAGCTAAATTAAGTAGAATAAATGTCTTTGTATGGTCATCTTTATCAGAAAATGCAGCCTGTATGAAAATGTCAAACTCTTGCTCAAATACTCTCCAGTTCTCAGCAATATTATTATCATACACTAGTGGACCTGGTTTTTGAAATCCTACAGCCTTGTAAACAAATATGTGCAAACACACTGAAAATACAATTATGTACAAACAAATTGCCTCTCTGCAACTTGCAGTAACACTGCACTTTGTGAAATATGCTCTGAAATGGCTTTATTTTGTGAAATAACTTTACTGTAACAATGCACAAACATGTGAGCACTTCATACACTTCAGATAACTCAGATAGCCTCAGTAAATATGAAAAATATGGATTTGCAAAGAACGTATTGAAAAGTGCAGTCATTTCTCTTTATTTTATTCATTTTATGCAATTCTGACTTTATTTCAAAAATTTTCCATAGTAATTGGAATATTTCTATCAATATCAGACATTTTGACTTATTTTAATATCATTTAGAGCATTATGTATGCTTCATTTCATATTTTATGAATAAGAAATAGTTTGAGCATGTTTAACACGAAAAAGTTATTTCTGACCTGTTTTGCGAATTATACATACTGCAAGAGAGTCCACTCCTGTATGTACCTTCAACTGTAGCTGACTGCCTCTTGAAGTCAAAGTAGAGAAACTGGAGTTCTTTCTGGCCATTAGATATGCTGCTTCTGACACCATGTCCTTTAGACATGCCACTTCTGACACCATGCCACTCGTCACCTATTCCATGGAAGACAAGCAGGCAATGTTAGATATATATATTTAGACATTTTTAACAGTGCATATACATTTCTGTTTATTAGAATATGTATATGTAGTACAATATAACAGTGCATGTACACTTCTGTTTGTTAGTTAGATGCATATACACTTCTGCTTGCTAGAATATATGTAGGAAAAATAGTCAGTTAAATGCATGGACATTTTTGTTTGGTAGCATATATACATTGATGGGTTAAACTGTTCTTAGCTGAAGGCATCCAACTGTATGTAATACAAAACATTTGTGTGTCTGGTACAACTTCAAGAAAATGCTGATAAGAATAACTCCTTAATTCCTGAGACCCATGTGCAAGAAATGAACAACTCCCTACTGGGTTGAAAACAAGAATGACTCCCTAGATTGTCACATAATTCACCTTAAAACAGAACACAAAGTAGTTTAACAACAGACTGCATGACATCAGAAGAATTCCACAGGTATTAACAAACAACATACTGTTCATGGACAAGAAACCGGATGGTACAGAAGAATGTATAGAAAGGACATTAAAAGTGTATGATGTTAGATTTGATTTTTGTTAGATTTGATGTATTGGAGGGTTGTTAATCTGTATTGGTTGTGAAAAACCCAACCTGAAACATTAAAGCTATAAACTGTACAGTACTGTACGTGTCATCTGTTACGCAGACAAGTCATTTTATTTGTACTGAATATAATATAGTGCTGAAAAGGTTATAGTCTGCAAAGTTCAGTGCATTAATCAGACTTTGGTTTCAGCAAGGCACCAGTAAGAAAGAAGCAGCAGACATCAGCACATCTGCATTTCATTTTTTCAGGTGGGGTAGTTCGTTTAAGATGCTCAATTGTATAGAAACACATCAGGATGGAAAGCAGCATCACTAAATATAAATAAACTGATTAACAGATAGCACTTACACACATGCATGCTTACATCTCAACAGCTTACTACAAAATGGCACTCTGTCCCTGCATGTGCTCAGTAATCAATATACTTAGTACATACTTACATGAGGTTTCTTAAGGAGATATACCCACTGATCTACAATAACAAAACAGGATAGGTTAATAACTGCCTCCTTCTATAAGACAAAGCAGGATCATTGACTGAAATGTAAAGATGTGATAACATGGGATCAGTGGCAGCTGGTGACTTCAAATTAAAGGAGGGCTGCAGGAGACAGCTGAATGGGTGGGGCCAATGGGAAGGGGTGTAGCCAACTAGAAAGGGGTGGGGCTATGCTCAAAACCACAACAACTGGAACTTTAATTAAATACGTTGCCCTGGGTGCCAAACAGTCAATATGAGAGTCCAATCAAGACAAAATGAAGTGTAGAAGAAAAAAAATATTTCAATGCATTGGCTACATGACAACTTACTTAATATCCAGATGGAAACAGGTTGTGAGGCATGAAAAAAATAAATTACTTTTTAAATACATTACTGGAATGCCAGTCAAAATCAAGTATAAAAAAACAAGCAGCACTCCAGGGCTCAACCACACACAAGAAACCTGCAAGTAAGTATGCTTAGGTTTAACAGGATAGGCTTTTAAAGATTAAAATTACTGTGTAAATTGTAAGTCAGCGGTATGCTTTTTACCTTTTATTTACTTACAATTTTTGTTTTAATTTTGGGGAAATCTCTGTATTTCGCTTCCAGTTTTATAGATAAAATATGGGGGAAGTGTATTTTTAGGGGTTGGTACTGTAGTTGGGGCTAGGGAATAGTGCTATAGACCCAGGTCAATAAATAATCCAATCTCCACTGTACTGTGATCCCACAACATGAATCTTGATGTCCGCCATTTTTGCTCATTAGAGCATTCACTTATATGAACATTCATTCATATAATATAGACCCGGTGAATTGCCTGTTACTAATACTAGACATATAAAAAAATGATCTTATTATTTCCGTTACTAATTGCACTTTTTTATCACTGGTATTGTTGCATTTCTGCTGTTACTGATTAATGTACATTTATGGCATTTACAGTTACTGCTCTGCACTATTTCTGCAGTGTTATCCATGTACTATACTTTTATTACTTGACTGACTGATATACTAATACTGCACTGACACTATTTGCTTTACAGTTACTGCATTTAAAATGACTAATTTATATTATCTTTAGCTACTACAGTTACTGTACTCAAGTCCATTGGGTTAGACCATCAACTGCTCATTGATTTTACTACTTGGGTAGAGATCACATTAGGAAGCTAGGTAAAGCTATATGATTCAAATGATTTGACATCTGTTACTGATTTTTGTATTGACCCTACATATTTCTGTAACTTTTACCTTTATTGATTTTTTCACTTATAAATATTGTAGGTCTTCCACTGACCCAGGAAACCCATAATGCATACTTTTCTTAAATTTACTGGAGTAACTTACCATTACATCCAATATGATATTCATGAGTGACTTTAACAAAAACACTATAAACTGGAAAACATACACAATCACAAATGTGCAGGTCCAGAGATTTATGGACTTTGTCAACACAAACATCTTGGATCAGCTAGTTCATATGTCCACTAGGGCAATAACATACTAGATCTGGTCCTCATTTACATGGGAGAACACTGGACACTCCCCTCCCCTGTAATGTCTTCTCTGGTAAGGTCAGCTGTCTCGTATGAACTAAAAATAAGATCTGTGACCCCTGCTAACCTTGGAAAACTTCCTAGTATTAAGTGATAACCTAGAAAAAATTTCAAGCTGACTCCCAAGCCCTGAATACATTGCTTCTATATGGACTTGCTCACAGAGTCTCTGTATAATTATGATTAATAGTTGTATAGAGACAGCTGTGCCTACCAGGAATAAACACAAAACAAACACAAGAAACAAACAACTCTGGGGGAATCCGAATATAAATACATTGTACAACACTGGGATAAGAGTAAGGGCAAAATAAGTAAAGAGAATGTCCAGCAGGATTTAAAAAATCTCTCATCAATATAAACAAGCAAGTCATAAGACAAATTAAGTCTACCAAATGCGCATTTGAGGTAAAAATATCCTGCCAGGCCAATGACAGCCATAATGCTTTCTTTAGCTATGTCCTCAACCTCAAAGGCAGTACACAACAATGTGTAGAACTAACTGTAAATGCAGCCATCTACAATGAGCCAAAAGATATAGCAAATCTAATGGTCAACAAATTCAGTTCCAGTTTTACCCCCCTCTCTCTCTCCCAGCAATCCCACTGGAAATACCATTGAATAAAACACCCTCCAACTATCACTAGAGACCAGGTAAACACATTCTCAAGGCCCAAGAATACTGCATCAGTGGGGCATAATAATATCCCAGGATGGCTCCTATATGCCACAACGCATGACCTATCAAGACCACTGGAATAACTATTTAACCATTCCGTCTTGACAGTATCTGGAGAACTGCAGTGACCATCCCTCTGCACTAGGGTGAGCCAGTCACAGACCCCAGAAACTATCTATAAACCTGACTAGTCTCATATGCAAAACCATGGGAAACAAGCTCAAGATAAATTGCTTAAAGGATTCCTGCACAAGTTATGGACCACACATGATAGATTGGCATTCCGTTTAGTTTACGGGTAAGCCTGCAAAGATGACTGCAAGTCTCTAACAAAAGATGACTGCAAGTCCCCAATAAATGTAATGAGCTTCTGAAAATACTGTAATCCTGTCCTTTTATTACAAATACTGTCATATGCATTTCAATACCCAAGGCTTATACATTATCTAGTTATGTAAATATTCTCTGCATGGCAACAATGAAAAGGCGTTCAATGCTGGTAATTCTTTAACAGTATGCTTATTAAAACTTACTTGCATCTTACAATCTCTGACAAGCTTACCTGATGGTCATTAAATCATTGCTACTTAAACAGAGCAACAGGGCACTGTGACAGCATGCATTTCCTGAATAATAAGAAGCATAAATCAACAGTATAAAAATCTAACAGAAAACCAGAACATTCTGCAAAATCAAGGACAGATGAAAAGCCACGGTCATACTTGTGGTCTACCTTGGATGGGGGAATACTCTGCACACTTACACTGCATAACTGCTCCTTGCCTTCCTTGGACACATCCAGAGCCACTACAATGGGGAGTGGAGTGCAACAAGTATGTCATAATTTGAAATGTCTTTGGCTGACAGTGATGGCTCTGACACTCATACCTCTCAACTTCAGAGCAAGAAATCTGGACAAAGCCATACATAGAACTAGAAGTGGGACACAGGCGCAAAAATAAGGACAATTTGTAAATATTGCTCTTATTAGCTTAGATAATAGAACAGTAGTAGATCTTGCATTAGTATGAATTTTCTGAAGGGTATGAAATCTGAAACTCAAATGTCTGCCATTATTTTCTAACTTCAGTCTTTAATGATTTGCCACTAATTTGCCAGAAAACCACAATTTATGAAAAACAGACCAAAAATGTGATGCAAAAATATAAAGTTGCCACACAATACAGCTGGGAACCTGTCAAAAAAGAGACACCTTTTTAACATTAACACTGTTAACTTGAGCAGCTAACAAAATA
Organism: Protopterus annectens; assembly: GCF_019279795.1. Taxonomy (NCBI): domain Eukaryota; kingdom Metazoa; phylum Chordata; order Ceratodontiformes; family Protopteridae; genus Protopterus; species Protopterus annectens. The sequence continues at coordinate 851,151,589 of NC_056735.1, read as the reverse complement.
AGAGCATCTACATGCATTTCTAAAATAAAAGTAATCTATAACTCTGATCATTACAGTTATATAGAATTGTAAACCCTCCACATTTTCTTCCAAAATTGCCATTTTGAGGAGGGATTATTAGGGGAGAGCAACATTTTGAGCCAAAATTGGGGACAATTGAGAGGTTTGGATATTCCTAATTCTACAACGCGATTTGCACGTACCTCTCAACCTCTTAATGCAGGAAATCTGGACAAGGCCAAATATATTGGGGGAACATACAAACACTACTAAAAATTGTTCTTGTATAAACTTAAGACAGTTGATAGAATAACAGGTCTTGCATTAGCATGCATTTTTCTGAAGGTTATGACGTCTGAAACTCAATGTCTGTCATTTAGTGACTTCATTCCTAAATGATTTGCTAGAAAACCACAAATTTTATGAAGAACAAACCAAAAATAAGAAGCAAAAATCTATTCATTCTGCAAAAATGTGGACAACTGAGAGGTATAGTTCAACCAGGGCTGTCTGAGTTTGCTACACTTCCTCTCCCTCACAAAATTATGGTCGAATGGAGCCTCCCCCCTGCAGCCATTCCAACGTCCCATTCCTTGGTTATTTCACCCCATTTACCATAAACACTGTAATGTGCATACTGCTTTACTTCTGCGATGATATGGATTTCATGTGAAAGTTTTATTTTATATTTTGCAGCATAAACCCTAATAGATATCTGTTAAACAAAGCAATGCAGTCTCACAATGAAAATAGACTTAGCATTAAAACTTCTCTGCCCTTGAAACTCACATGCATTGAAACAGCATTGAAACCTACATTAAAAAAAAATACATTTTGCCAGTGGCAGATAAAGATTAACTCTGGGCTGTTTTCAAAATCATAGGCCCCTTGAACATGAAACATACACATGCTCTTTGATACACCTTCCTGACTGTATTACATTATATTCCTTGTACAATACAGTACAGTTTTTAGAGGGCATTTTAAATGTATTGTTTTGAACATTTTTCCAGTAAACAATGAAACAAAATGCATGCACCAACAATGACAAAACTGCCCAGTTCAGAAAATTTCCATCATAAAATGTCTACTCAACCTTCTATAGTCCACCAGTATCAGTAAATATGCACAATCTCTGAAGTAGTAAAATCCACATTAAAGACATCTGTAACTAATAAAGAGGTTGCTGCTAGCCAACAACTTTATATGTCATTGTTTCATCTACAAATAAAGTGCCTGTTGCCCTTGAAGAATAAATTGCCTATGTTGCATGCATTAAAAAATGATAAGCTAGTAATACCGCAATAGGGATTGGATAGCAAACTGATAACAGGTTCATAGTTACTAGGTATCCTTGCCAAGGAGGACTGTAGTATTTACCCCCTTTACAACACAGTACAGTATCAGCAATGCATCTGTCTATTGTGGGAGTAGAACCCACAGCCTTCTACAGCAAAAGCAAGTACACTATCTGTTGTGCTATTAACAATGCAAGCAGGCTTTGCATAAGCAGCACTAAACTTTTCTTCCCCTGCAGCTCTTAGCTCCTTGTAAAATCTATTCGGCACTCAGCTGTATCTCTGAACTTTGCAGCACAAGATATCTGGAAAAAGCCAAAATTTATTGGGGCAAAGGCCAAAACCAGGGACACATTTTAAACATTGCTTGTATAATGTTAGAAAGTTGCTAGAATAAAATGCTGTGTTACCACCATATATTTCACTGCCACGTCTTGAACCCAGGGCACCCTGTGCAAAACAGTCAGAGAAACATACCACTATGCCAAATCAGCTGAAACAGAGGAAGACAAACTTAAATGGATACTATTTAGTGAATTTAGTTCTCACCATAGCTGTCAACCTCTTAGCAAAAAACACCTAAAAAAAGTCAATACTGTTGGGAATACAGCTGCCAAACATATTCAGTGAATTCAGTTCTCACCATAGCTCTCAGCCTTAGCACAAAATACCTGGACGAGGCCAATAATGGGGGAATACAGTCCCAAAAATATGGGCAAATTTCAAATAGCCATGTTATAAACTTAGACAATTGCTAGAATAAAAGGTTTTGTTTTACCATGTACTTTCTGAAGAATATGAAGTCTGAAATTCAAATGCCTGTTATTTTTAAACATTTGTTAACCAGGAAACTAGTCTGACTTGGAGCAAAACAAAGTCAAATTTCAGCAGAGCAGGGAGAAACACTCCAGACACATCTTTGTAAGGGATGGGAGGACATGCAGACTCCACACAGAAGGCACCCCAGCCAAGAATCAAAACCAGAGAACCTGTAGCTGTCAGGCAACAATGCTACCAGTGCACCACTGCACTACAAACCTTTGCAAGGAAATATGAAGATACAGAAACCACAGATTTTATGAGGAACAGAACAAATATGAGGCAAAAATCTGCATTTTTTTTACAAATAGTGGTGGGTAGGGAATTCAGGTCCTTGACACCTATATCCAAGGTACAGGGTTCAAGCCTGAGTACTTTGACCCACCAGTATGTGTTAACAAGGGCATTTCACACACACACACACACACACACACACACACACACACACACACACACACACACACACACACACACACTTACCTGTAAATGAGTCCAGAAGCAGTAACCCAGGTCCAACTCCATTGTCTCAAAGCAGCAAACCCGTGCTCAACTTAATGCATCCCTGCAAGGGCTTTGCACTCAACTTACCTCACTCCTGATTGGTCCTGTGCTCAAATCCCTGTTTACCTCTCTCCTGATTGGTCCTGCCTGCAGCTCAAGCAGTCCGGAGCTCCTCTCTTCTGTGCGGCCATCTACCGCACGGCATCTTGGGCATCTGCGGGGCAGAAAATACCTTCTCTGCATCTGGACTGCTGACTCAAGCAGTCAGAGTTCTCAAGGATTCCTGGGCATCTGTGGGGCAGTTGTCCGCGCATGCGCAGCAGTTCCGGTACTCGTTAAAAACAAAAACATTTTTTTTTAAAGTTTATGTTTCACGGTATGCATTTTGTTTATTTCTATGTGGGAGGGCTGCAGTCCTGCAGACCGAAAACTCGAGCTGTCCCTGCATGGAATACAGCTAAAGATAAAAGAATATGATCTGTGACTTTTATTCATAAGTTCATATGTGTATACTAGTGTAACAATAACAGAAGCTCTTTTAAGCCTAGCCATGTATCCCAAATGTATCTGACAAGTTTAGGGACATTAAGATTATTTTAAAGGGCATATGTTGACTAGGGCTTCAGTGGTCAAGCATTTACAGGCTGTCTCTTTCCATTAGGGAGATAGGTGTCAGACCAGGGGTGAATTCCTGATTCCCCATCCACTGGTCCAAATTTCACTTGAATTGATTTAGGGAAGAACTCTTGATTCACATGGATGGTAAGCCTGTTCCAGACAAGTGGTATTATCTGAGACACATATTGGTCCTCTAAAATATCCTATTTATGTCTCAAGCAAAGTTTATGTCCTTAGAATGGGTATTTCTGATCCTATTTGTTTTACTGATATGCAGAAGGTCCATCAGACCAGGATCCAAGAATGCCCTGAATGCCAAGCATAGCTTACCCTTACAACATTCTGTAGGTGACTGAATACACACTTAATGGAGTTAGGACTTTGAGGCAATACATGTATACTATGTTGTTATACCCTGCATCATTTTTGTAAGGAACCTCTGTGGACATTCCAGTTGTTTCATGTGCATGGTCAAGTACAAACCAAAGGAGGCTCTGTATTCAATGAGTGGTCTTATGAGGGCCACATACAATGGTACTATCACTTCCTTAGACTTAGATGCTGAACCTTTGCTTACAAGTTGCTTAACATAGAGTGATTTCTTTACTACCACTGCCATAATATGGTCGTATGCCAGATTACTGTACACATGTGTCCCCATATCCCTGACTACTGGATCTACTCTTAGTAGTGTGTTATCAGTAAAGTAGTTTTGAGTTGTGGTCCACTTCACAAAGGATACCATTATGCATTTCTTAGCACTGAGTTTCAGACCATGAGTCTGGCACCAATTATTTGTCTGAGTCAACCCTTCTTGGATGATAGCTTTATCTTGGGGGAATTCTCTGTCTGCACCTAGTTTGCAACTGTCAATAAACTTGATCAGCCAGAGGCCCTTGATTTTGGCCTAGACATTAGGGAGTGGATGCCAAAAAGGAGTCAACCCAGCACAGACCATTGACAGATTTTACTAGTTACTGGCAACTTTGTGGAGGTGGTCACCCCTATCCTAAATTCTTGGGTCCTATCCGGGATCCACCCAACTGTCCATTTGATGACATAGGAATTTATACCTAATTTCATAAGTTTGTCTGCAATGTCCTAGTGGGGTACTATATCAAATGTCTTGACCAGAAAACGGTAGGCAGTATGCACCATTTGGCCCTGATCTGTTGACTTGGTGACCTTCCTGAAGAAGTCCACAAGGTCAATTGCATGATCTGCCCTTAATGAAACCAAAGTAGGTTGCATCCCAGGACTGAAGAGTTCCATGCCAATTTTTTTCCCATGGCTTTGCATATGAGACTAGTCAGGTTTATAGATAGTTTCTGGGGTCTGTGACTGGCTCACCCTAGTGCAGAGGGATGATCACTGCAGTTTTCCAGAAACTGTCAAGACGGTATGGTTAAATAGTTATTCCAGTGGTCTTGATAGGTCATGCGTTGTGGCATATAGGAGCCATCCTGGGATATTATTATGGCCCACAGATGCAGTATTTTTGTGCCTTGAGAATGTGTTGACCCGGTCTCTAGTCATAGTTGGAGAGTGATTTATTCAATGGTATTTCCAGTGGGATTGCTGGGAGAGAGAGAGAGGGGTAAAATTGGAACTGAATTTGTTGACTATTAGATTTGCTACATGTTTTGGCTCATTGTAGATGGCGGCATTTACAGTTAGTTCTACACATTGTTGTGTACTGCCTTTGAGGTTGAGGACATAGCTAAAGAAAGCATTATGGCTGTCCTTGGCCTGGCAGGATATTTTTACCTCAAATTTGCATTTGGTAGACTTAATTTGTCTTATGACTTGCTTGTTTATATTGATGAGAGATTTTTTAAATCCTGCTGGACATTCTCTTTACTTATTTTGCCCTTACTCTTATCCCAGTGTTGTACAATGTATTTATATTGGGATTCCCCCAGAGTTGTTTGTTTCTTGTGTTTGTTTTGTGTTTATTTCTGGTAGGCACAGCTGTCTCTATGCAACTATTAATCATAATTATACAGAGACTCTGTGAGCAAGTCCATATAGAAGCAATGTACTCAGGGCTTGGGAGTCAGCTTGAAATTTTTCTTGGTTATCACTTAATACTAGGAAGTTTTCCAAGGTTAGCAGGGGTCACAGATCTTATTTTTAATTCATACGAGACAGCTGACCTTACCTGAGAATACATTACAGGGGAGGGGAGTGTTCTCCCATGTAAATGAGGACCAGATCTAGTATGCTATTGCCCTAGTGGACATATGAACTAGCTGATCCAAGATGTTTGTGTTGACAAAGTCCATAAATCTCTGGACCTGCACATTTGTGATTGTGTATCTTTTCCAGTTTATAGTGGGGTTGTTAAAGTCACTCATGAATATCATATTGGATGTAATGGTAAGTTACTCCAGTAAATTTAAGTAAAGTATGTGTTATGGGTTTCCTGGGTCAGTGGAAGACCTACAGTATTTATAAGTGAAAAAATCAATAAAGGTAAAAGTTACAGAAATATGTAGGGTCAATACAAAAATCAGTAACAGATGTCAAATCATTTGAATCATATAGCTTTACCTAGCTTCCTAATGTGATCTCTACCCAAGTAGTAAAATCAATGAGCAGTTGATGGTCTAACCCAATGGACTTGAGTACAGTAACTGTAGTAGCTAAAGATAATATAAATTAGTAGTTTTAAATGCAGTAACTGTAAAGCAAATAGTGTCAGTGCAGTGTTAGTATATCAGTCAGTCAAGTAATAAAACTATAGTACATGGATAACACTCCAGAAATAGTACAGAGCAGTAGCTGTAAATGCCATACATGTACAGTAATCAGTAACAGCAGAAATGCAACAATACCAGTGATAAAAAAGTGCAATTAGTAACGGAAATAGTAAGATCATTTTTTATATGTCTAGTATTAGTAACAGGCAATTCACCGGGTCTATATTATATGAATGAATGTTCATATAAGCGAATGCTCTAATGAGCAAAAATGACGGACATCAAGATTCATGTTCTGGGATCACAGTACAGTGAAGATTGGATTATTTATTAACCTGGGTCTATAGCACTATTCCCTAGCCCCAACTACAGTACCAACCCCTAAAACTACACTTCCCCCATATTTTATCTATAAAACTGGAAGCGAAATACAGAGATTTCCCCAAAATTAAAACAAAAATTGTAAGTAAATAAAAGGTAAAAAGCATACCGCTGACATACAATTTACACAGTAATTTTAATCTTTAAAAGCCTATCCTGTTAAACCTAAGCATACTTACTTGCAGGTTTCTTGTGTGTGGTTGAGCCCTGCTCTGCTCGCCCTCGCTGCGCTCGGGCTCACTCTGCACCCCTCCCTGCCCCCAATTCCTACCTGCCACTACTGTGGTTAGCTTTATAGCCAGAATACCCCTCCCCCTCCAGCTGAACCAATCAATAATCCTCTACTCATCCTACTTCCACCCCTCCTTTTTCTCCTATCCGAACCAATCAGTAGTGTACTGTGTACACTACTTCAGCACCCACCCCTCCCCCCAGTAGTTAATATCCAACCTCAAGCTCCTGAGGGTCCTAGGCCTATAACACTAATCTAGCCTCCAACCATGTTACCATACAGAGTAATGTCACTACTCTCTCTGCTATCCCTCATGCTATTTCCATATTTCCTCTCCATTTATGAAAATCAGTTTTCCCTAGGATTTCACCACCCAAAATCTCAAACTAGACCAGATATATCGAATATGACAGGCTACCCACTAGTTACAACTATTACCAACTCCTTAACCACAAAACATTATCAGCCTATTAGACCCAGATACATCAGCTCAAAATCTAAATACTATCAAAAATTTACGAACAAAATCCTGAAAGTTATAGTAATTATAAGCAATAACCTGGCAATGGATGGAGATATTCACCCAAACCCTGGCCCTGCCACCTTAGATAAGGTAACTTCCATTACAACTAATGCAGTTGAATCACTATCTATTAATAAGGCCACCAACTCCCTCCTGATCTGACAACTAAATATACGAAGCATAAATAATAAAGTACACAATCTGCATGCCCTCCTACAAGTCCATTCCCCTGATATTCTATGCCTAACTGAAACCTGGCTAAAACCCTCAACTTCAGATAATGAAATTATACCACCTGGGTATAATATACTTAGACTCGATCTCTCTACCAGGAAGGGAGGGAGGGTAGATGTACTCTTCAAATCTACACTAAATTTTACCTTAGACCCCAGTCAACCACCCCAGATCAACAAGGCAAAAATAATTGCTACCAAGCTTCAAATTAACAAAAACAAAAGCATAAATATAGTCTGTGTGTACATTCCCACAGGGAATAATACTAATACCCTAGAAGACATCCACCAATGGTTAGCTAATAACTATCCACAAGGAACCATTGTACTAGGTGACCTTAACATCGACTGGAACACTTGTTCCTCTCAATATCCTACCACTCATGTAAAACTGTATGGATTCACACAGGTTATATGCACCCCAACCAGGATAGGGAAACTTAACCAAAAAGATAGTATACTGGATTGGATACTAATCAATAGCCACCCCCAAATGTATTCTTTGGGGGCCATCCCTGATGACCTCAGCGACCACTTTCTTATCTTTATCTGCAAGCACAAATCTAATTACTCCCGTCAGCCCATCAACAGAACAATAAGAAATAGTAAAAGCTTCAGTCCTAGTAAGTTTCAGGACGAACTTAAGGCATGCAACTGGGCTGCCCTAAAGCACTTGCCCCTAGATGAAGCTGTCTCCCACTTTAAAAATAAATTCCTCACCATCCTCAGTTTTCATGCTCCCGCTCATTCCACTAGGGTAAAAACAAAAGCTGCTCCGTGACTCTCTAAAGAAACTAAAAAAAAATCATAGTCAGAAATAAGGCATGGGCAACATGGCATGCTACAAAAGACCCTATAAATCAAACCAAATTGAGACAACTAAGAAATGAGAAAACAATCCATTCTATTAGATACAAAAAATACTACCTCCATCTCCAACAAGGGAACCAAAATAACCCCCGAAAATTCTGGGCAGGGATAAATAAATTACTGCACCCAGGTCAAACCACCACTCTACCTCCCTCAGCCTCTACTGATAAACTACCAGCAGATGTTGCTAACACCTTTAATAATTTCTTTATTGAAACTTTCCAAGCCCTTGCTAGACAATTACTCCTTAACTCCTCTAACCCACTGGATAGCACTCCCAGCTCCCAGCCCTCCTTTAGCTTCCAACCAGTCTCTACACCTTTCATTCATTCACTACTAAAAAAATTAAAACCTCTGCTGGCAATATTTGGAATTCACTTCCTGCTAACATTACCCTAGATACCACCCTATCTCAATTTAAAAAAGCTCTCAAGGAGTATTTCAAGTCTCAATGGATCTGTCCCTGTTCCAAGCCTGACGAAATTTTTGTGCATACTGGTGTACTAATACTATGTCTGTAAGTGGAACTCAAATATCTCTATTTGTTAAACCAGTTTAGAAGATTGTTAGACTGTATAAATTTAACGGGACTGTAAAGTGTGTTATATTTGTATAATGTTATGATGACTCCTGTTCTATATGTACATTGTAATGATTACATATGTAACCATCTTTGGAGCTTTTCTCCACGGGCCTCTGTTGAAAATAGGCATGTATCCAGTCAGACTATCCCAGTCAACAAATGTAAAATAAAAATAAAATAAATAAATAAATAAATAAATAAATTGTCATTTCCTCACTGTAGTGCAACCTTGGATTAGGTATATATATATATATATATATATATATATATATATATATATATATATATATATATTTAGTGGGGAGTGTGGGGGAGCAGCCCCCCACAATATTGTTTTCGATGTCTGGCATTTTTCGTTCATTGAGCGTTCGCTTATATGAACTTTTGTTCATATGATATAGACCCGATACAGCAGTACTATGCTAAACATTGCCAGTAGTGAAAAACAGTACCCAAGCAACAAGACACAATAGTGCAATATTATTTAAACCTTAGTATGAGTGCAGTCATCAACGCAAATGTAAACAACATCGCAGTGCCAATGAGCTGCAATAGTGAAATGTTATTTAAACTCAATAGCACAACAATAAGCAGAACAAATATACTAATTTCAGCAATTATATATATATATATATATATATATATATATATCTATATATATATATATATATATATATATATAAAATTAGATCTAATACATTTTGTACAGTTGCCATCCAGAAATTCCTTTTGAGATCAGTTTTTGGTAAGAGTGTAAAACATTTAGTAGAACAAGGTTTAAAAAATCTTTTAAGTTCCACTCAGTTTTTGGTAATGTGTAGGTCTAAGAGCATAAAAATAGTCAGAAATGTACTTAGATCACTGGATTAATGTTTTTATATTGGGGAAATATATTAACGCAAGCTGTCAGGTTAGAGACAAGTCATTATATTCGGCTTTACATGTCTTATCTTGTAATAAGGATCACAGATGGTTCAAAAACTTGCACTCCAAAAATATATGCAAAACATCTGCCTTATTGGCCTTACATGCAGACTGTCTTGAAGACCGATGTGGGAAGAGCTTTGCTTTCTTAAAAGGAGTTAAATAAGCATTACTAAGTATCATTCATTGGGTGAAATATAACTTCCTTAATGGGAAGTTCTAGGTTAATTTGGATTAAAGAATTCTTCTAGCCAACCATTAGCCAGCTGATCTTGAATAGGCCTATTTGTAAGAGTTGGACAGAGCCTTATAAGAAGACATAGCATTCCTTCAAAAAGTTTGAAAATGTATCCAGTCTGTGGATTGAGGTTTTATTTTAAGCTTATTCTGAGCAATATATATAATCCAGTTCACTATAGAGTTGGATGCAGAAGGAATGTTTAACAGTTGTTGTTTATTTATTTAGATATTTATTTATTTAGTTATTTATTTATTTTTGTTCTGCTTTTTACTTGCTCTAAAGCATGTGAAGAATCAGAACAAAAGTACTTGAATCAATAATTTCAAGGACAAGGAAAAAGTAAATGTTAGAAATGTCCTTGCAGAAGATATAATTAGCGAGGAAGTTTTATAAGGGGTTCCATAATATTTAGAGAGTGTCTCCTTAATAAATTCATGGCTTGACATAATCTATTCAAAATTACCATGAATCAGGAGGTGTCTGATTTAAATTTTTGTGACGTAGGCTGAAATAAATGATGAATCTGTTTCTATAGACCCTCACTCCTTTTTCCACAACTGCCATTTAATTTTATATATTATATTTGGTATCATTCTATTTGCATTGAACATAATGTCATTCAGTCTTTCATTTCGTAATACCCACCCTTTTTCTGTCTTTGATCATAACAATAATATCATCCACACAGGGTTTGATGGTAGGATATTCGATACCAATATTCTGTATGTACTGCACTTTTCTCAATTTTTCATTTTTTCTTTAACTAGACAATTCATTGCTACTAGAAATCAGCATGGGTACTAAAATGATCTCATTCCAATACTTTCCATAACATGTCATGATCTATCATAATAAAATGCTTTACTTGTATCTCCCACAAGTAGCTCTGCTTCATTATTTTATTTTTAACACCATCTACCATTTTTCTAACAATCATTAATAGTTCCCGACATCCTTTTCTTTTAACTCTATAAATATTCTCTTCTAATACAGTATCTATTTTATTTTCTAATCTCATTTGTATTATCTGCATGAATATCTTATCATCAGTATTATGTAACACAGTTGGTCTCTAATTATTCATCTCATCTTTCTCACCTTTCTTCCAAGTAAATCTTATAATTCCACTACAAATTTGTGTATAACAAATCATGTCATTTCACTATTCATTATATACATATACCAAGATTTATTTTTGCCATTACTCTGTGTTTTATACATTAAATAACCTTTACAGTCTGAACCTGCTGCAGAATTAAGATTTACTTTTTTTATCAGCATGTCTAATTCCATTGACATAATCAACATATTTATTTATTTATTCTGTAAATTGCTTAGCCTTCCATTTATTTTCATTTTCATCTCTCTTTTTTTACCACCCCTCAGATTCACTATTCTTCCATGCAGGACTAGCTTAGTCCTGCACGGAAGCACCTGTTTAGGAGCAGCATGGCAGCGCGGCATGCATATTAATGAAGGCACACTGCCTGAGCTCCTAAATGGACATGGCGTGTGTACGAGGGCAGGGGGCATGTCTGAGAGCAGAGCTCTCAGAATATACACGCCCCTGTAATCAAGAACAGCAGTTTAGCAATAAGAATGAGTGAGACTGCTCATAGGTGTTTGCATACCCCCAGAAAAATCCCCCCAAGTTTATAAGAGCAATAGTTAAAATATAAAAACAAGCTAATTTTTTTTTTATCAAACAGATAAAATTCAACCGTAGGTGCGCGAGTTTGCCCATTGCTTAGCTATGTATACTGCAGCTTAAATGGCACAAGAGGATAAATATCAAGATATATGCAAATGAAGCCATACTGCAATAGTGTAATGGGCAGAGCATTCGCCTTACAAGCAGTCATTCCCAGTTCGAGTCTCAGTCCTGTATATTCCATTTTCCATGTCAAATAACTTTATGAACAATATTATTTGTTGCATAACCTTCTAAATAACATATATTTATGAACTGAAGTACTGCATTAAATGCAGATGTGAGGTATCATTGTCATAATGTTGTGAAATTCACATTCAGTGCCCCATACAGTATATGTACACATGAATCAGGGATACAAATCGGAGGTACAATGTGTAATGAATGATAAAACCATAGAGTGTCCAAATCCACCACCTTCCCAAGAACCATTTTACATTTCTGTCTAAATTAGTGTGGGGGGTAAGTGGGAGTAAGCACTATTAAGCAGTAGTAAGCAGGAGTAAGCATATTTAAGCAGTCGTAAGCAGGTTTAAGCCCGTTTGTGTGTGGTGGGGTAAGCAATGCGCATACAGGTTAAGCAATATTAAAGCTAACTCTCTGTAAGCATATTTTACCAGAGGTTAGCATTGCTTACCTTCACTCAAACCCGCACAAACCCACTTACAATTGCTTAGAAGTGCCTTAATCATTCTGTATGCAACAGCTGCTGTTGTGGCCAGAAACAAAATAAATAGCCATTGCAGGTTTTGAACCCAGGTTCCTGTACACTATAGTCACAGTAGGTAACCAGTAAGCCATCACAGCAGTCCATAAAATTTGAGGTATCACCAAACAGATCCTCACTATAAGAAAATCAAACTTAACATGAGCAAGGAATCTATATACAATGTTATGTTGTATAACCTACTACGTAATATAAATATGTGAACTGGAGTACTGAATTAAGTCTAGATGTGAGGTGTCATTGCAATAAAGTGTTGAAATCCCCTAATAAACACAAGGACCCCATACAGTGTACGTACACATGAATCATGGATACCATAAACATATATAACATGTAATGAATAATGAATCATTGCCAAACAGCAAATCTTATGCAAATTAAAAATGAAGCAATGCTAAGCATTGCACAGCCCAGCTTACTAGGTGTAAGCAATGTGTAGGCCAGCTAAATCAGTTTGCCCATTGGTATACTCCTTTAAGCAATGCCAACCTTAGTTAAGCAGGTTTGCCCATAGCTTAGCTTTTTCAAAACTGTCCAATCACAGCAAAGTGTGGGAAATTGGCCATATTTAAACCCAACATGTGGGAATAGATCTCATAACTGGTTGCAATTTACTCCTGTAGGCACTATGACTGGTATGGGAGAGGGAGTGTGCTTTCAGACACAGTGCTGGGGCATCTAGGAGTCCAAAGTCATGGCAGGACTCCTTGTTAAAGACCATGACCAGAGACTGCTGCAGGGCCAATACCAGGGTTCCCAATATAAAGTGGAATCCTGGGACCATCTCACATGTGACCTCACCAGTCCCACTGACATACCTCAAACTGGTGAGCAGGTCAGGCATCACTATGCTGACCTGAAGTGGAGAAAGAAAGATCTCATGGATCAGTGGATCAAAGAGGCTAGGAGGACGGGGGGGGTGTCCCAGTCATGAAGTATCAGTCCACTACCAGTTTAATAATTGCCAGCTCATGTATATTATGGATAGGTATGGCTAAATATTCCTCTTATGTCTTTGACAGTGGCAGATGAGCGGGCTGCGAACCAGGAAGCCCATGCCTGTAGATTGCAGCGGTTGCATCGTGAGGCAGGTTAGTAATACTCTTGCATGTACTGTCATAATAAATAAATCTAAAAGTAGTAGTAAGTTAATTGCCTGTATAAAACCTGTATTGTTTAAGGCATGTACTGCATACACCAGAGAATATGGCAGGAACAGTCTCATATAGGTTGTATGTAAATAAAAGGATAACAGCCTGACAATAAAGGTCTAACTGCTGGACTGCATGTGTTTTCTCTGGTATCATATGGTAATGTAGAGTTGCAATCTCTTAATAGTACTGTTGTATTAAGCACTGTTACCTACACTGTGCTACATAAATAAAATTTGTAGGAATGTTTGTATATGACTGTTCTAATCACAAGAGGTCATATTGTACAACTGAGAGAGACTTAGACAGAAAACTGTGAAAAGATGGACAACATAATCCAAATAGCGCACTCAACTGAGACATGAACTGTTGTATTTCTAGCACACACAGCCATGGTTCGAATCCTGGGAGTGGTAGTAAACTGTAAGCAGAATCATACCCCACAACTGTACAGATATTTCCAGAATGTCCAGTTAATTGCCTCATATCTGCTGCCTGTCACCCAGTCCCACTGGCAAATCAGTGGGATGATCCCAGACATTTAGGCAGCAAATAATGAAATACATCTGATTGTCAGACATCTATAAGAACAAACCTGTCACTCTAGCAACTCCCCAAAATGTTATGAGAGTAATAAGTCAAGTATGTCCTATCTCCATCCCCATGTTGTGAAGCTGTGACCAGAGTGTGTGCAGTAACAGAGTGAGATGTATGTGCATAATACTAATGTGGAATCTGGTAATATGTGTGGCAACATTCAGGCAGGGCTAACAAACATTGCCCCCACAGGTCTGTCAGATATGAAAACTGTGCCTAGAAATAAAAGATTGAAATCCTGGACTGATACTGTTTACTCTGATATTGTATTGCATTTGTTAGTGTTGCACTTGCTTTGAATAATAAGGTATTACTCATAGATGTCACCCACACTGTGCTACATAATAAAACTGTCTAGGAAATCCTGTATAAGAGTATTGCAATTACAAGGTCAGACTGTAAAACCACAGGAGACTTATAGACAGAAATCAGAAAAGAGATACACAGCAATATCTATATAGCACACTCAACTGTGATGGACACTGTTTTATTTTTAGCTACTCAGTTGTGATGGACACTGTTTTATTTTTAGTAGACACAGCCATGGCTCAAATCCTGGTAGTGGCAGTAAGCTGTATGCAGAATCATACCCCACAAGTGTATAAAATTCTCCAGAATGACCAGTTAATCGGTCCATATCTGCTGAATGTAACCCTGTCCCCCTGGCATATCAGAGTGCTAATCTCTGACATGTAGGCAGCATTTCATGTCATATAACTGGCTGTCAGGTCTGTGCATATTTGGAAAATGTCAGTGAAAACAAACCTGTCTTTGTACAGCTCACCAAAGGTTTAAGAGGGCAATAATCAAAATATGTTCCGGTTCACCTGCATGTGGTCAAGACATGCCCAGAGTGTTTGCAATAAGAGACGGACAGGTATGTGCATAACATCAACCTGGAATCTGGGAATATGTGTAGAAACAGTTAGGTAGTGTTAACAAACAATGCCTCCACAGGTATACCAGGTAAGAGGTGTATACTGCAGGTAAAACTCAGTTCATGTGTATAGTTGTGTACATCCATACCACTGTCCAAACTAAGGCCATAGGGTAGTGTACTAATATCTGTAAGTTACAGATCACAGCACTGACTAGAAATGTAATGAGAACTACAGGAATATACTAGTTGTTAATTGACATCCCCCCCATCATATCTGCAACAATAAACTAAATACACAACTCAGTTGGTATGTGCTCCATTAAATCTACTGTTGGGACATATGTCCTACTGTTTGATAAATATTTAAATTTGCTTCTATGCATGAGCCATGTTGAAATACTCCCATATTGGTGGCATGCTTCCATCAATGTACCTGCATGTTGTTGTAATGGCCACTGTGATTCCATATATGCATGTGTTCTGTTTGTTATGCAACTGTTCCATATCTCATGTTTTGGGTTAATGGGAATATCTATGCATGCTTTTATACCTAATCCTGGAATGTGGTGACTATTGAAACACCACAGAATGCTTGGGAAGTCCTGTCCCCACAGACCCACCTGTCCCACCACATCTGGCCATGGCACCAGGCACCAGCACATCTGGGGGCCACCCTGGGACCTCCTCATCCACTGGTCCTGCACCACCTTCAGGTAGAACAGCTTCAGGGGATGGGGCTCACCCACCCTGGGAGCGGGCGCAGACAAGGCACTGTCACCTGTCACCAGATCTGGGGCATGGTGTGTAGTGAGTTCTGCAGGGAGTTTGGAGATCTGCCATGCCAGGGCCGCATTTTGTAACTAGAGTGTTGGCCTGGCCTTCCTACTCAGCCCCCAGCCCACCACCTTTGGGGCTGTAAAGGCGCAGTGGTGACTGCCCATGGGTGGGGATCTCAGTCCCACTATTTCCACTAGGGGGCTCATGGGTTTTCAATTTCCAAACACCCCTCCCCAGCCAAGGTGTTTACCCCCCACATGTGTCATATACCGCCCCTGTATGCTGTCTTGCCTGTTTTATCTATTATCCTACCCAACCTACCTCCCCAAATATACCTACTATCCCTCCCCAACATCCCACTCTCACCTGAAAAAAAAAGAAAAGAAAAAAAAAGGCCAATCTGTTCCCCAAAAAAATCTCGCCCCATACACAGCTGTCCATTTTGCACACATATCCGCTGGACACATGTAATTAGGTCTAATTGGCTTCACAACATATTATTGTTGTCCTCACCCCTCTCTCAGGGGTATGAGTGTCCAAATCTACCTCAAAATCAGCATATATGCACAGCTATTGCTGTAGAAGAAATTGGTATCTAGAGACCTTCCCTACACCCGTCCTGCATATCCCTAGCTATTTTCCCTACTGTCTTTCCCTCTTTGTGCCCCTTTTTTCACCACTTTTCTATCAACCCTTTTTCATTTCTTTTAAAGAAATTAGCTCGGGGGTAAGTGGGAGTAAGCACTTTTAAGCAGCAGTTAGCGGGTTTAAGCTTGTTTGCATGGGGGTAAGCAATGCCTACACAGGTTAAGCAGTTGAGAAGCTAAATCAGTATAAGAAATTGTAACTGCAAGTTAGTACTACTTACCTCCGCACAAACCCACACAAACCTGCTTACAGCTGCTTAAAGGTGCCTTAATCACTCTGTATCTAATGGCCCTTATTCTGCCCAGCAACAAAATAAACAGCTTCTGCAAGGTTTGAATCCAGGACCCTGCACACCATAGCAAAAGTGATTTACCACTTAGCCATGTCAGATATACAAAACCCTTATGTTTTCACAAACATATTATCCAGCACAGTCATTCAACAGTACAGGAAATTTATTTATACATGTAGATATATGTGGTATTATACATGTAGATATATGTGGTATGTATGTGTGTGTGTGTGTGTGTGTGTGTGTGTGTGTGTGTGTGTGTGTGTGTGTGTGTGTGTGTGTGTGTGTGGTTGTGCATGTGTATATATACATACATATATATATATATATATATATAGACATCTATATATATATATATATATATATATATATATATATGTGCATATATATATATATATATATATATATATATATATATATATGCATATATATATATATATGTATATATATATGTATATATATGTAAGCAGATCTATATATATATATATATATATATATATATATATATATATATATATATATATATACATATGTATCTACAGATATATATCTATAGATATAAAAGAGAACATAAATACATATATGACCAAAGGCACCGTCAATGGGGGTGAGGGGGCTCAAGCTAAATACTCCTTGTAAGTATTGATATCACCCCCTCCCCCATAGTGAAACAAATCTGCCCTGCAATACATTACCAATTGTTGCAAGTCCCATACCCAGGACCCAACACAACATGGGCACAAGACATTAACAGTAATCCATCCCACCTGTATGATGCCAGGATGGTATCAATAACACATCATACAGTTCAATCTGGCTAGCATAGGGAATGTACACACACACACACACACACACACACACACACACACACACACACACACACATACATACATATATATATATATATATATATATATATATATATATATATATATTACAAAAAATAATAATAGTAGGGTAGGCAAACCAAATACTGACGCTAGATATCGAAGACAGTCCAACATATATTCAGTGTAGAATACACACCAAGCAAAGGCTCTGCTAATCCAAACGAAAAGACTTTATTTCAACAATAATAACTGCAGGTAAGCGCTTTCACCGTTCTGGCTTCTTCAGACCCATCAGTTAAAAGTTACACACCCCATTTAAATACATTACTTGGGCGGGAAAAGCATATCATCATTTAAAATTTAAAAATACAGTATATAACTAAATAATTGCATAGTCATAGGAAACTCTCAGCTTAAATAATACATAGTAAAGCTAATTTCTAGTAATATACAAACTGATGGACTCATCTACTATACTTGGTTAGATTTAAAAATACCTAAATTCTAAAAAGAATATTGAAACTATCAGCTTAAATAATATATAGTTAGTATCTAATTTCATAGGTGGTTGATCAAAAAATTTCTTAAATATTAAATATTAAATATTAAATATTAAATAAAGCATATACACAATTTAATAAACTCATCATCTACAATTACCTAAATTTTAAAATGCCTAGGTTCTAAGATGAATGCACAAATCCATATCATGAATACCAGCTCATCATTACATAACAATAAAACAATTAAAAACATTTAAAACATCCATATAAGCATCAAATAGTGATGATAATACAACTTATAATGAAACAGGTAATGACATTACCTATGCAATTTCCTAGATCTTAAAAATGGTTTCACTGAAACCGTAGCATTCAGACCAGGTGGGGTATCAGACTTCAGTCTGATAATCCAATTAGCTTCCCTAGTCTCAGTAAAGGTCCTAATATCTCCCCCTCTTGGTCCTGGTATAATATGTTCTATTATAAGAAACAGGAAAGTGTGTTCATGCCCTCTCTCCATTACATGTCTCGCTAATGCATTGGTCTTCAGACCAATCCTAGGGGGGCCAAGGACTGAGCCCTGTGTGACACCACCTGTGACCAGCCTGGAGTCCAACAACACACCTTGTGCATATGATGATACCTGTGCCACATCCCTGTCATCCATAACATTGATGCAGGGACAGGCTAATATGGTTCTGATGCACACTGTGACTGTACAACAGTGTACCAATGTACTGCTGTGTAACATGTTGTCAGCAGTAATGTTTAATGCTTACATGTCAGGTAGTGTAGCTGTACAGCCATGATGCATTATAGCTGCTAGTAACACCAAATGATTGTGGTCTCCATAATGTTATCCATTTGTGTTGTAGATGTACATGTGTCAGCAGGAGGATGGTCTGCTGTCATATCTCACAAGGAGTATGGCACTGTGGTGACAGCCATGGCTGTGCCATATCCTGGGTACAGTTGAACACATGTCACAGGTCTGTATAACAGTTACTGCCTGTGCCACATGGACAGATGACCCCCTGGGACATGTATATTCAACAACATGAAGTAGATCCCTCCACATACATGCACACTCTTAATTGGCAATGCTGGGAGTAGACCCCTACCTAGGTATGCAGTGCTACTGATGTGTGTGGCTTTAATTGCACACAGCACACAGCACACAGCGTTTAGGATGAGGTGCGTTCCAGGTTACATGTTACATGAAGAACATCCCCAGGCATGTACAGTATGGTAATGGGGGATGTAATGGTTGTATATGGACAATACATAGTGTGACATACCATCATTTACCCATTAACAAACACATAACAGGCAGACACACATCAAGAGACCTGGGCCTATCAGTGCTAACTAACTTGTTAGTGTGTCCAATGTGTTACAGGTAGGCTGCACACAGCACATGCATAAATGGGATGGATAGTGTTATCAGTTACCTGTATGGTTGATGGTGTCAGTGGTCACCATACAGTGGTACATCGGACATGTATCGGGGGTACCATGGTGTAATGACAGGATACCCAGCACCCACACCCCACTGTGGATATTGTACACACTGGAACCCACAATGACACTTTGACATACCCACCATCACACATTGACCAGGACTGCAATTCAACTCTTGTCCATCCCAAGACTGGTACTACAATGATATATATCTAATGCACATGCCACAGGCATAGTAGGGTGCTGCATTGTCATGCCTCTTTTATGGGCAGCAACATCACTATCCATAATACTGTGTGGCAGTGTGTATTGTAATAGGAGTATTGGCCTCAGAATGCTATACCCTACATATATACAAGCATGCACACATGCACACACTTGCCAGAACTCAGTGGGTATCCCATGCCTATCAACCCATTTGTAATACAGTGTTGTGCTGGTACTGCAAGGCTCAAGTAGCCTTTAGGGAGAGGAGCATAACAAGGTAAATGTAATGTCCGGTACAACAGCAGGCACATCTAACTATGGCAATGGGTGTTGCGATGGGTGTGAGGGGCCTCAGGGTATTCCCAGCTACAAGTGTACTAACAGACAGACATTGCTATCCTCAGTAATGCACATGTACACATTTGTCAGTACTGGGGTGCATCGCTGCAGGTGATCATAGGTGTGTACCTGGCTATTGTCCATGGAGCGATGGGAAGTGTAGGGGATGTGTGTACAGTGGTATCATGCCACCTGCCATGTGCCAGCAGTCAATCTGTCTACAGACACCACTGTGGTGATCCTCAGGGTGAGAGTGACATGCATCAGCCAATCCTCTGGGTGCCTCCTGCAAATGGCCGGTGAGGTTCTCCAGTTGACATGTATGCAACATGTATTACAAAATATGGTTAGTGTCTGTGTTGGAGACCTGTACCCAAGCATGTTCTGTTGACTGTGGTAGAGTAGTGGAGGTACCCGTGGCATATGGTGCATACAGGGTGTTGTGTCGTATCTATGCCAATTATAACACAGATGGGCAGATATGTCAGTGTCAGTCAAGCATAGGTTGCCTGTATGTATTCAAGCTGGATACCTGACATCTGCAAATCTGTACAGGGACAGACAGACAACAGCTTGCCAAGTAGCTATGCAGTAGGATGAATGTGTTGACAGATAGACGTCTGACACCGATAGGTATGCCATTACTACATGTTGGCAGCCCTCACTGACATGTGCTATACAGATGGTAATCTACAGTTAATTTCCACATCGGATCATTATGCAGTAGGAAATATATAATGTGACACAACTCACACACCAGGAACACTACAGTGAGTCCATCTATACATGCAGGGGTGTTTGTTACCAGTAACACAGTTAGCAATCTACCTTGCTTGGGAAAGCACTGTCAACAGTAGTAACATCATGATACACTACATGCTAGTGTGACTGCACATAACCTGTGATACTACCCTTGTATGCAACACATTCACATAGATAAGAGTGTTGTACAGGTCATATATACTCAAGTGTTCCAGACATGAGATTCACACCCCCTGCTATTGTACTGACAGCACATATACACATGTTATGTACATGGCATTACATACACCTATTACAGATGTCATTACCCTGCTATGTTATCAGACTGGGATGTGAGCCCAGGTTACCAGGGCTGAGCCATGCTAAGCAGGTGTCAGCATTGCTGCAGTATAACCGCTAAGCAGATTTGTGCACTGGTAAGCAAAGCCTACACGGTGTAAGCGTCCATACAGTGAACCGTAGCTTAGCACCACATGGCTTCAAGCAAACACACTTAAAGCTGCTCAAAACTGCCTTAACCACTCTGTTTCCAACAGCCCTTGTTCTGCTCAGCAACAAAATTAACAGCCCTTGCTGGTCTTGAATCCAGGACCCTGTACACTAGAGTCACAACAGTTAACCACTATGCCATGACAGCTGTAAATACAGTTGTTTTTTTCAAATCATCTGTCAGCAGACATATTGAATAGTATTGAACAACTGCTGTGACTTCTACAATTGTATATTATATGTTAGTGATATTACTGTTGCATCACATATGTTGTTATATCTAAATATACACATATCAGATACATACAGTGTGATACATCTGGGAAGGTATACACAACAGTAATGTTTACACATGACAAGGATATGGATATATACATATACATATGTAGATATATGTCTACATGTACATACACATATATATTCATATATATGTATTTATACACATCTGCATAGTGCATCATATATATGGCCATTTATAGATCTTTCTGTATATATATATATATATATATATATATATATATATATATATATATATATATATATATATATATATATATATATATATATATATATATATATATATATATATATATATATATATATATATATATATATATATATATATATATATGTATATATATACATATATATATATATATATATATATATATATATATATATATATATATATATATATATATATATATATATATATATATATATATATATATATATATATATATATATATATATATATATATATATATATATATATATATATATATATATATATATATATATATATATATACATCATATATGTACAGATATATCTACTTATGTCGATATATATGTTGGTATCTATATGTGCATGTATATCTATATGTCTGTATATGTGTAGACATATATAGATGTATATGTATATATATATATATATATATATATATATATATATATATATATATTTATATGTACATATATATAGCCATATATGTATGTAGATAAGTATATGTATATGTCTATATATCTATATAGATATATGGATATATATATATATATATATATATATATATATATATATATATATATATACACGCACACACATATGTTTACCATATGTCCAGAACATGGAGTGGAGTCCTACCTCAGCACCAATAGTCTCAAACTCTTAATGAAAGGGGATGTCATGTATGTATTGCAGGTATATATGTTGACTGTTGCTACTGTAACAGGAGTTGTTTTAACAGACATGTTGTGTGTGGGAGGTCAAATCTGCTATTGACATGTATACCATCAGTTACTGACAGACATCCTAAGGACATTATAGTACAGTACCACTGATAGCACAGTAATGATCCTGTGGACTACAGCAGAGATATGACCAATATATGTGGACAGTCTGGCACTATCTGGTCGGTCCAGAGGTATAAACAGGCCCTCTTAGTACGAGACATGTGGACCAAGCCTGAGAATGTGGATGTTAACAGCCATGTACATGGGTATATCACTTAAGTACTGGACTACATATGCCCACACAGTTTATGCATTCACAGACTCCTGTCTGTCCTGACACATAATAACTGATGGTGTAGAGGTCACATGGCCACATTCTACCCAGTAGTTAGTGACATACATCTGTACAGCATCCCACTGCTTTGTCAGAAATACGCAACTGTTATGGTGGCGCAGCAGCAGTACTTCTTGCAAATATCTGGACATAACATCACACTGGGTAATTACACTAAGCTGCTAGGCATGTAACAAAGCACTGTGCAAACTACAGGCAGACTGCCACAACACTGGGCTACATTTTGTATGGGGGAATACACATATACCTGCAAATATAGCAGGCTCTACAGGCATGTCACAGCACAGAGTAACAGACACCTGTGTGAAAGTGCATACTCATAACCAATGTGAACACAGCCACAGCCGCATATGGTTCACAAGCTTAATATTACACTATATGGACTGTCTGATCAACACCATCCTCATATGTGCCACTCATACACTAACCCTACATATACTGGGTCACGACACAGTATGGTCCAATGCCTGTCTGTGGTATGGGACACATGTGTGTTTGGCCCTACAAACGTGTGAGCCGATAGGGTACCATACAATGGAGCAGCATGTAACATCAGATTAAACAGGACCAATAACAATGACATCTACCACAGTCTTTACACAGTCTTTACACAGGCCAAGGTACGTATTCGCAATACACATACTGTCAACAATCACCATAATTACACAGACCCCACTACTGTACATGCAACCACAGAATGCCCAGGTTATGTCCTCAGAAATAACCCCTACGATAAATAACACGTATAGCAGTCTGATATCTGACTGGCTTATCAGGTATGATGTCAATAAATAATGGTATACAGAACATATGCACCTCTTACTGCATGACATATGTACAAAGGTTGGCAGACTTGTCGCTGGAACCACAAACACTGGGCCAATAATGGCACGTTGCTTTGATACCCTCATACATTTACTGTTGTAACAGGGTTTCTTGTGACATTTGTCCTATGATTGATATGAAGTCAGTAACTGTCACCATGTACTAACTGCAATCCTCAGACTATGCTTCTGCAGTTCGACGATAGGTGGTCTGTGAGTAACACAAGAAACATAAGACTCCAAACACTGGCCAGTCTGCAGATAACCCTACAGGTGGGAGTTTCCTCAAACATATAATGCTGTCATGACAGGTATTAAATCATGTAGACCAGCCATATCCGCACAAACCATGTTAAACCAACATTGCTCCAAATGCAGAAGAGCAACACTTACATTCTGTAGTCATGTCTGGATCATCCCCCTGCTGTTTGTTGGCCTGTCTCCACAGTGTATGTTGTTAGAGGTATATCCCACTGCTATCTGTGATGTTGTTTGCAAAACACCGACATGAAGTCATGCTCACAGTGAATGAAAACGGCCAACACCCAGATGATGTTCCTAGTTATAGGAGTGTGTTTCCATGCAACTGGCTATGGGAATGTTACCACAGCTGTACCACATGCAATTAGCTAGTGGGGGACTGCAATTCATTCAGAGGCCATCAGCTATTTATGAGCAATACTTACAAAACACAAGCTACTGCCTAAGCAAAGCAGGTGTACTTCTCCACATCCACCAGAGAGGGAGTGAGAGAGACAGATAGAGACAAAGTAAGACAGGGAGGGGGTGGGAGTGTAAAACCTAAGCATGTTTGTGTCACACACTTACCAGTACAGGGTTTCAACCCCCTCCTGACTATGTATTGCAATCACATGTCTACGCAGTTATTGCATGCACCACAGAGCTTACATGTTGGGGAGTTGTCCAAAGGTATATTCAATGGTGAGTGACATCTGCAACAGTGATAAAGGAGGGATAAGCCAGGTGTAGTCCATGTGCCTGTCCACATGAACAGGTGTCAACGTCGTCACAGCCACACTCTCTCAGGGACTCACACACATTATCACAGTTGGCAGGGTCAGGATTAGACTTCCTAACTAGCTAGTTTGCCACAATACAGTAATACGCAGGTATCACATGCACCACATGGGTTATCAGGATGATATATGGGCAAAGGGTATCTCAAGGTGTCTGATATCAGATGGCATGCTTCAGTAGGCCAATGGGAGGTGTAGTGAGTGTGAATGGCATCCAAATCATTATACTCCACACACACACACACACACACACACACACACACACACACACACACACACACACACACACACACACACACACTCAGTCACAGGTTGCCAGTACTGACATGCATGGATCCATTGCTTCACAGGTGTTTAGTGGTTGACTGCACCAGAAGGCTGTACAAGGCTAGGTAAAGGGTATACCTTGGCATCAGGCAACATGAAAATGGTTTTCCTTGTGGCTAAGGGGTGTAGTGCCTGGACTGGCCCACACAGGTGGGTATTGTATTCACCATTCAGTCATCTGGGTTACTATTGTGAATGGCCAGTGCTGTGCAATGCTTCCCATGTATGTGTTTTATAGTCCATGACATGGATGGTGTCTGGGATGTGCACACATCCCACATGCATGTTCTGTGACATGTAGAAGTGTACCTGAGGTGTCTGGGGCATGTTGCATAGACAGATTTTTATCATCAGATGTGTCATTCCTGGCCTCATGTGGTGAGAACTGGCAATGGACACCAGGTTGACCCTGCACCTACATTGACAGCATGATACAGGTATTCCCTGGTGTCAGTGGCATCCGTCCATACAGGGCATGTTTATAAGGCATGGTATGTTCTTTGTGGGTTACATTTGCTGGCACTACAGTTGTTGCAGGCGTTCAGTGGGGAACATAGTGGAGGAGCACTGTATGTAATTATGTGCCTATTGTAGGGATGGGACAAGGTGCCATGCCCTCTGTAGTCTGCTGCAATCACACCATGGTTACTATCTGTGGGCAATATGCAGGGAACTACTAACATAGTGGTTGTTGCCTAGCTGAGTGTTTTTGTGCATGAGACATGGGTTGAGAGTGTTCCGTGGGTAATACAAGGGTTGCCTAAATTGTTCGCCAGGCCATGGTGTCACATGTAGGGTTATGGATTGTCAACCCCAGCCTCTCTGCTGTTTGACATCTGTTATCCTTGTAAGGTGCAAAAGCAGTTGTCAGGCTCCAGATGAACAACAGCAAATTTATTATCAAACAGTAAAACAAACAGATATTCCCAGTCAGCACTTTTGTCTCACTTCTATTAACTCTGAGACTTCTTCAGACTCTTGTATGGTGGATATTGTGACATATAATAGGCCCACCATATAAGAAATTTGCAAAACCCACTCCACAATGAGTGCAGTTGTTACACACTCACAGCCACCTCCACACAGGATATGAATGACAAACACACACACACACACACACACACACACACACACACACACACACACACACACACACACACACATGCTCAAACACACACACACACGCACACATACACACACACACACACACACACACACACACACACACACACACACACACACACACACACACACACACACACACACACACTTGCCATGTCTGGGATTGGGACTCCTACCTAAATAGTACATCACACTACAGCATTATGCAGTTATAGCAAGTGCCACAGATTTTACTCAGCTCCTCCTTCCCAAAGGTGTATTTCAAAGTGAATGACATCAGCAGGCTTGCCAAAGAAGGGCAATTGAGATTGTAGTGACTGTGAATGGCCTCAAAAGCATTGTTCCCTACACAAACAAACACACACACAAACACACAAACATCCACACTTGCCATGTCTGGGAATAAAACTTCTACCTAACTAGTATATCACAATACAGCATTACACAGTTATAAGACACGCCACAGAGATTACTGGGCTATTCCTTCCACAAAGATATGTTTTAAAGTGAATGACATCCGCAGGCTTGCCAAAGAAGGGCAATGGAGGTTGTAGTGACTGCGAAAGGCCTCAAAAGCATTGTTCCCTACACAGACAGACAAACACAACACAAGCACACAAACATCCACACTTGTCATGTCTGGGAATAGAACTCCTACCTAACTAGTATATCACACTACAGCATTACACAGTTATAGGACACTCCATGGCGATTACTGGGCTACTACTTCCCCAAAGGTATATTTCAAAGTGAATGACATCAGCAACCTTGCCAAGGCTGGGCAATGGGCAGTGTAGTTCATAGGTTCATAGGGTAATACGTTGATAATTGGCTATTGGCCCTAGGGCCTATACATACCTAGACATGACAATTCCCTGGCTATGACTTCCCACAATATTAACTTCCCTGCACCCCTGTCTAGCAGGGCAGCTGACATGATCCCTGGGGTGAATTTCCCATCTCCCATCCAATCATCAAGGTTACTTTTGAAGAGGGCCAAAGAGGCGCTCTGCTTGACATGTATTGGCAGTCTATTCCAGAGTCTGGGGAGCCTCCAGGTCAGGAACACATCCCTCATGCATGTATGTATTGTTCATTGTGATGACAGGATTTGGATCCCTGTAGCATGTGGCTGTGAGGGTTTGGAATTCTCTAAGTGTAGCATGTCCAACAGCTGTGGGTTTGAAATGGCATAGTATGTTAAGCAGAAATCGCCTCTGAGTAGACAATATGTGACAGAGTATAGGTGGAGTTTTTTAGACGGTCAGCATAGGGCATCTGCTTTAGGCCTGTGATTCTTTTAGTGAGTATTTCTGTGGCCTTTCCAGTTGTTGCAGATGTCTTGAGAGGTACATACCAAATGGGGCATTGTATTCTATAATGTGTCTAATGAGGGATGAGTACAGTGGGACAATGACCTCCTTTTTTCTGGATGAAAAGCTCTTAGTGATGAGGTGTGCCACATAGAAGGAGTTCCTGACTGTTGTGCTGATGTGGTTATCGAAGGTGAGCACACTGTCCACCTGTGTCCCTAAATCTCTTATCACACGTTCAGTGTTTAGTGTACTGCCACCTATGTGGTAATTCACAGGTACATGTTTTTTCCTAAAGGGGATAACTATACATTTCTTGGACAGGGGTCCAGGGAAGTAAATAATGTGGGAAGAAATAGCCAGAGAAATGTCATGGCTAGGCTTGTATTGGCCCTAGGGCTGATAGCCTAGTACCAACATATAAACCTATGAATGTATAAACACAGCACCATGGCTGACAAAGGATACCAAATCTAAAATCAAAACTAGAAACAAAGCCTGGGCTAGCTGGAGATCAACTAAAGCCCCAGCTGACCATTTAAAATATCATCAACACAGGAATGATTCAAAAAAATCTATTTTACTAGACAAAAAACGATTTTACAAAAATATCCTACAAAAGCACCAAAACCACCCTCAAAAGTTCTGGGCAGGCCTAAATCAACTTCTACATCCAGGTCATTTTACCGCCCCAACCCCAGCTAACCACACCCATAGCTCCGCTTAGGCCATAGCTGCCATTTATAACTTTTTCACTGGAACAATCCAATCCCTAGCAAATCAACTAACCCCCACAAAACTAAACCACACCCCTAATCTACCA
This sequence comes from Protopterus annectens, assembly GCF_019279795.1. Classification (NCBI taxonomy): domain Eukaryota; kingdom Metazoa; phylum Chordata; order Ceratodontiformes; family Protopteridae; genus Protopterus; species Protopterus annectens. The sequence continues at coordinate 851,123,257 of NC_056735.1, read as the reverse complement.
ACCAATCACCCCAATTCAGCTTCCAACCAATATCCACTAGTTTTATCAAAACACATATAAAAAAACTAAACTCTACCACCCTCGCAGATTATTGTTAGACAACAGGCAATATTATGGCAGGGCAAACTCTCCAGCCAGCTACCTCTCACACTTGGTGTCCCTCAAGGCTCTATACTAGGTCCACTACTCTTCTATATTTTTATCAACAACCTTCATACTGCTATCCCTAAAGCATTCAATATGCAGATGATTCCACTCTGATCTGCTCAGCCACCTCTCCATCTGAACTGCAAATCCTAACCCAAAATACATTCAACACTATTGGGAACTGGCTTGCCAACCAACTCCTACTTTTCAACCCCAATAAAACTAAACTTTTACTCTTCACCCCCACAAGTAGATCTGCCACACTTTCATTCTCTGTCACGTCTAACAATGGCACCACTATCTCCCCAGATCAACACACTAAGCTCCAAGGGGTGATCATAGACAATAATCTTAAATTTGACCTACAGGTCAATAAAACCATACAGACCATCAATAAGAATTTTGGAGCACTGTATAGAAACTAAACATTTTTAGCTCCACTGGCTAGGACTGCAATCGCCCAGTCACACCTATTCTACTCTTTTATATGTCTCGCCGGTACACTCAAACCTCAACAAATCTGAACTAGGTAAGCTCTCCAATAGCTACAACCATATTGCCAGATTCGTCACTGGCTCCACTTATAGAACCCACCACTGCCAGAACCTGAAACAACTAGAGTGGCTAGAACTGCCCAGCTTAATTCAATTCAATCAACTCTTAATAGCAGACAACATTTTACCACCCTGAGGATACCCCCTCACTTATAAATATCATTAAACCATATAGCAACTTGAGATCCCTACGATCAGCCAAGAAACTACTGGTCCAAACCCACAAAGCTAATAATGCTGCTGGTGAATCCATGTTTGCCAAATTTGTTGGCAAAAACTGGAATCCGTTGCCAAACTATATAACCCTACAATCCTTCATAGGTCTCTTCAAAAATAACCTCAAACAGTATCTCAAAATGAACTGGCTTCGCCAGTGTACCAACCCTGATTAAGTTAAATACTGAAAGGATAATCCCTAAATATCGTAACATGTAACTACTTCATAAAGCTCTGTATACTGTCTAATGTCTCTTGCCTTTAATTGTGTCTGACCATGTGAATTGTGTGTCCCTATTAGGGAACACCATGAACCATTGTAGATAATCACTTTGTTTTATACTTTGTTGTATACTTTGTTTTATATTTTCAAATGTTATCTATGTAATTTTGCCTATTTGGAGCTTTTTTCCCTGGTCCTCCACTGAAAATGGACATATATCCAGTCGGACTATCCCGGTAAACATAAGTAAAATAAAATAAATAAATGAATAAAATAAATAGTCCCAGGATCCAAGGTGGATCCCCCCTTGTGGACTGGGATAACTGTAGCTGTGTGCCACACAGTGGACATGAAGCCTGAGGTTTGGCTAAGATTAGACATGGCATGTAGGTGAGGTGCCAGTTCAGTCTGTAGCTCATGTACTACACAGCCCGGGATGTTGACTGATCCCATGGATGCTGTTGTCATAGCTCTGTAGAGTGTGATCTATACCTATGTGGCCATTATTACCAGGATATGGCAATCTATCTGTGTTGAGATGGGCCCTTTGGGGGTTGAGAGGAGGGTGCAGTTGGTACTGAATTGATCTGCCAGGATATTGGTAATACCCAGGAGCAGAATATTTAATACCATCCTGTTGCAGCTCACAGCAGTCCTGAGCATTGCCATTTAGATTCCTCACATAGCTATGGAATGGCTTGCAGTTGTCTTTGGCATCTTTGGCTATATTATGTACATAACTAGCTTTGATGGATGTTATGAGGGATCTCTGCCTCTTACTGTAGGTTGTAAGGGAGTAATTTGCATCCTGGAAATTCCCCCATTTCTACAACTGTTTCCTCCTTGTACAGTATGTTTATGGCAGGGGGCCACCACATTGATTTACTTTTCTTGGTGGGGAGTGTCTTGGTTCAATATTGGATGGCACAATTCATGCATGAGTGGATGTGCTTGTGCATTGCTTTCATGCATAATTCAGCAGTCGTCCTTTTAGTTCCCATCTGCATGGGTGTCATGACGTTAGTCACATCTGACATGAGTAGCATGACATTGGCTTTGGAGATGTGTGTTACAGAGGTTACCTTACTGGGGTGTGGGGGAGGGATGTTGATGTTAAGGGTGATTATCTCATGGGCAGACCTGACCACCGATGGGGTGCCAGTAGGTGTGGACCATTGATTTCCCATTTTGGTAATGACCAAGTCTAGGATATTTGATCCCCTAGTTGGACTATGGGTTACTTGATTCAGGGCATTGGGAATTATGACTTCCAAGAACCGTTGGGCACACATGTTGGTACACAAGTAGTTTTCCCAATTAATGGCAGGGTAGTGTAAGTCATCCAGTATTAGGGTGTTTGCTTGTATCATAATATTTCACAGTATGTTTCAAAAGATGTAGTGAGTATCATGGGGCATGGTGGGGGATCTGTAGCAAGCTATACAATTTGGAATGCCATCTAACCTACTGTTAGTTGCACCGGGGGTACTTCAGACACATTCTGTTGGACAAGTAGCTTGGTGGTGTGAATATCCTTGGTGAATATGGACACTCCTCCACCTTTATTGTTTGGGTCCTGGTTTGGTGGCCAACAGGTGTGGTGAGAGCTGTACCTGGTATTGCAGGGGTGCTCTCTGGAGGCTTGGATCAGGTCTCTGTTACTGCACAGTTATCAATGTTCTCCATTTTTACATGTGTGTAGTGACTGTGAATGGCCAAAAAAAAATTGATTCCCCCACACATGGAGTTTCACAGTTGCCATGTCTGGGAATAGAACTCCCACCTAACTAGTTTAGCACACTACAGCATTACACAGTTATAGGACACGTCACAGAGATTACTGGGGTACTCCTTCCCCAAAGGTGTATTTCAAAGTGAATGACATCATCAGCCCTGTCAAAGTAGGGCATTTGGAATTGTAGTGAGTGTGACTGGCTTAAAAAGCATTGATCCCTACTCAGACAAACACACACAGTTGCCGCATCTGGGATTAGAACTCCGACCTAATTGGTACATCACACTACAGCATTACACAGTTATAGGACACACCACAGAGATTACTGGGCTACTACTTCCCCAAAGGTGTATTTCAAGGTGAAGACATCAGCAGGCTTGCCATAGTAGCTCAATGGGGAGTGCAGTGTGTGTGCATGGGCCATAACCCATTCATCTATAGGCACACACCCACAACACTCACAAGTTTATATTTCCACAGGTATGTCTATACATCTGCTAGATGACTACTGACTTGCACAGTCATGTTACAGAGTTAACACAAGCACTACAGACACTATAGTGATGAGGGGTACCAGAGGCAAATGTCTATTGTGATTGACATTTGCACATCATGTGGTTTTTAGCCAACTGGATGTGTGCTGGGTGGGACAAGCCTTATGATGGTAGGCTCTTTGTCACTGTCACTCTCTTCCACACATCTATGTATGTGTATTTGTGGCCTATTATAGAGTGTTGTCCTTGGATATATGTGTTTATTCCTATCCAATGTGTGTGCAAAGCATGACTGGTGTGTACTGAGGAGTGTATGCACTAACATCTGCGATTGTCAGATATGTATGGTCCACTGTTTTTGCCAGACATGGCTCATTTCTCTAAGTGTGGGAGAATGCCCAGTATGACCTTTTGTATTGAAGATGTGAATCCATTCCAGGTAGATTGTACTCCAGTGCAGACTTTTGTGTTCTACACCTACAGCTAGCAAACTGTTTCTGCAGGTTATCTGTAGATCGGTTAACAATATGGGGTCAAAATGGGCAAAGGATAGTGGGTTACTGCAGGTATTTGTGTCTGTGCTGCTTCTGCTACATGGTCCTGGTGTTAGCAGAGATATTCAGACATATGTACTGTTTTACACTGTGATGGTTTATGTCATCAAGTACCATCAGGTATACATATTTGCTTGCAGTGATGTCCTGGGAAACACAGGATGAATGCAGCTGTGTCTCATATTGTGGCCAGTAGCCTACATATTCTTGCATATCATGCCATTCTGGAGGGGAAGCTGCAGAAACCTGCTGCTGGGTCTGTGTAAATGGTTCAACACCTTGGTACAGTGGTGGCAGAGGATCCCATGCTTGTACATCCATCCATGTGACAGTATGGCCATATCCTGCTGTGGCCATACCTCACAGCTGTACAGATTCACAAAGGTTACCCAGAAGCAGGGGTCATAATTCTGGACATTACCCCTTCACATTGTGGTTTACGAGCAAGATTGTAGCCACCCATTCTTGTGTTTGCAGCCAGGGATAGTTTGTGCACACGGCTGAGTTTCAGACTTCACACACTCCATGCAGCCCATGCTTTCACCCCCCATATTATTCTATCCTCTTCCATACATTATGCAAACATTATCTGATGTTCCCTATAGTTGTCACCTCATCCCAGCAGTAATTTGGTGTTGGTCCACAGTTCATGCAGTAGGACATGGTGGACATGTTACTGTGATTTGTCCACATGGCCTTGCGTTTGGGTTCTGTGGACTGTATTATGTTGTTATTTGGGAGTCCATGACTTAACATACATTGGCAGTATGGGTGAGACACAGGCCTTTGGCAGAGAACTGTAGACCATTTGGTAGTGATGCAGGCCAGCTGTAGCAAGCATTTGCATTCTGTCACTCCTACAGTCCCAGACTGCAATACACTATATTCCCCTGAAGTGATAGGGTAAGTGTGCAAGGTGTTCATGCCAATACTTTCTGTCATTATTGATCCAGTGGTGTGGATGCTGGCAGGGTGCTGCTTACAACTAGGGACACACTTGCATGGGGCACCTGTTCTGCATGCTGCATTCTTTCTCTATTGCCATACAGAGGTGGGGGTCATATTGTACCCATTCCCAACAGCAGGGATAAGACTGGAGAGGTACCTATGGGTGGTGGTGGGGTGAGCTGGGTGCATGTGTGCTATGGGCACTACTTGCATCTGACACACAGATATGCATGGGGCATTCCACTTATGCTGGCTTGTGCAGGGACATCAGCTGTTTCTCAATACTTCATTCCTATGACCTTTGTGGTCTGCCAGTGTTTGGCCAGACAACATCAGTATTCTCTACTACAAGCCCAAATAATGTGCTGCAAACTTGTATGTACAATTCCAAGTATGTGTCCATTTTACAGTTACATATTATACACTGGCTGCCTGGGGTACTTCCCTCTGTGTACTGCTTGTATGTCTGGGCCGACATTCATGCCATGTCCATCTCTCAGATGGTGACACATATTACTTCCAAACATTTACTATGGATTACTGCTGGAATGTTTTTTGCTGAGAAGCATTGTGTTTGGCACTGCATTTGTGAGAACTTGGCCCTGTCATCGGCAGTACTGGGCAATGGCCACCAGGACAAATCTCACCATACATACATACTGACCACTCTCACACAATATATGACACACACCAACCTAACACACAGACCTGCATATTGTACACATGCTACAATCTATCCTGCTACCTTGGCCAGCTCAGGTAATCTGTGCTCCACTGTTATTATACCTACACATACATGTTACTACATTTCTACATATGATTGGGTGGGGGGGTGCACACCTGACTGTTATTACATTTCTACATAGGATTTTGGGGGGACACACCTGACTGTTACTACATTTCTACATATGAATGGGAGCACACCTGACTGTTACTACATTTCTACATAGGATTGGGTGACACACCCGACTGTTACTACATTTCTACATGGGATTGGGGGAAGCACACCTGACTGTTACTACATTTCTACATAGGGCTGGGGGGCACACCTGACAATTGTACACATTTGCTATGACGTAACTGGTATTTCAGGTACTCCATTTCATTCTTTATTCTAACCTATCATGCTGACTGGAGGCATATCAGTGTACTACAAGTCTGACCTGTTCTAGTCTGTCTGTGTATGTCTGGGGGGGATGTTCTCCATAGCAATCAATCAGAGGCCTTAGCACAGCCTTTGTTTGTGTTTGTCTATGCCTGTCCTGCTGGCTGAGACTGTTGTTGGGTATGTGAGCCTCTCTGACAGGCATGTGTGTGTCCTATGGACGCACATGTGGCCCAGCACATCTCCTGCAGTGTGTTTTGTCACATTGTCTAGTACTGGCTACTGTGGTGACACCAGTATTTATTACAGATCACATGCTGCCACTATAGGTGTCTACTATCTGCTGGCATCCCATTCAGCCATCCGATTCCCTTGCATGCTTGCATCCATACCATAGAAACAAGTAACAATACATAATACTCCATTCAGCAATTGGTAGGAGGAGTGACTTACCTTGTGGCTGTGCCAGTATTGAGGATATTGCTGGAGGGTTGACTATGTTGGATGCTCACAGTACACTCCCTATACATGGTTAAGCACAGGTAGTGTCATGTTTGCCATCCCTTTTACTGTATATGCGAGTCAGAGAGAGGTGTCATTCCCTGAGTCACTACTGTGTCAGTGTATGTGCTATGCATTGCCTCTTTGCCAAGGCTTGGGCATACTGGGCATGCCTCCTTCTGCCTACTGGAGTAGGCTCAGGTTGTTCCTCCTCCGAGTCACTCTGTGCCTGTGCAGGCCTTGGCAATGGTGGGGGGGGGGCTGTATGGCCCTGCCCTATGCTGTTCCTGCTGCAGCTGTTTTTGCAGGATCATATTGTGTAGCATAGCACATACAATGACACATTGGGTACATATAGCTGGTGAGTACTGCAAGGCTCCACCAGATGTATCCAGGCACTGGAACTGTGACTTGAGCATCCCGAACACATGCTCCATTATTATTTTGGTCTGTGAATATGCCTCATTATGGAGTTCTTGTTCAGGTGTATGTGTGCATTCCTGATGGGAGTCATCAGCCACAGCTCCAGTGTGTAACCAACATCCCCCACTAGGTGACCGTAAGGGATGTCTCCATTGGCAAATCTCTGGTACAGCTACGTCAGATGCCAGATGTGGCAGTCGTGATAGCTTCCAGGGCAGCCAGCACACAAATTCATTATAATGACCTGGGCATCGCACACAACCTGGCAGTTGATGGAGGGGAAGCCCTTGTGGTCAATGTAGACCCTATCCCGCTCACCGGATGGTGCTTTGATGCATATGTGCGTGCAGGCTATAGCACCCACTACCTCAGGGTATTCTGTTATTTGGTGGAAGAGACGTATATTGCTGGCCAATGCCTCATGGGCATTGTGGAAATATATGTGCTCACCGGCATGTGCTGACATGGCATCCTGGAACTGGTGGAGTACCCTGGATGCTGATGCCTGTGAGATCCCCATGATATCCCCAGTTGGCCTTTAGAAGGTACCTGTGGCTAGTATTCTTAGGCCTACACATACCTTGGTATCCACTGGGATGGGTTCCTCTGTGTTAGTTCTGTGTGTGAGGTGTGGCCAGGACAGCTGAACAATTTGCTGTAGGAGGTCCCTGTTCACCCTATAGTGCTCCACTATCTCCAGGTCATGTAGCCCTTGGTAGGTTACCCTGGGTCTGTACACTCTTCCCCTTCTTCTCACTGTGGGTTGGTTGAAAGCATTCTCATCCTCACCACCCTCAGCCTCTTCCACATGTTGATTTATGATAGCTGCTGCAGACCCTATCATTTTGTTGCCATTGTTAGGTAAAACTTCCCCACTTGTGTACACCAGTGGTGTAGAGTATGTGGGAAAAACCAGAGGGAAAGGTGTGTGCATAGTTTATAGTGGTGTGCTGGGCTGGGCTGGTCTGCTGCCTGTGTAATTTGATGATTCTGATACATTTCGCCTGTCAGCTATGCTAGTTCTCCTTTATTATCTTCCTGCTGCTGTTTTCCCTTCCCATTGCCTTCCTGTTTAAGCCCAGTGGTGTACCACACAAACATAGTGCTCAGACGTGCACAGAGCTGCTATTTCCTGGTTTACTTTTTTTTTCCTTTAAAACCCAGTGCATGGCGTGCACACCTGCTTAGGCAATGTAAAGAGTGCTCGGCAGTCTCAGACACACCCCATTGCTTAGATCTGCTAAGCTCAGGGCAAACCCAAGCCACAGGGCTCCAATAGGCTTCCAGTATGCCTGACACAGCTAGCTCTTAGGCTTGCACCATGCTCTTCCTGCACCAACACAGTTGGGTGCAGGCTAGCCATGAGGGAGCATCTGGGATTCAGTATCATCCCCCTCAATTATTTACTAATGCATAGTTACAAGTCCCACACTGAGCATTCCCTCTTAGCAACCACTATTCTCTGGCCATGTTGTCTTCTGCCTGCCATTGAGTATAATGGCAAAATAGTGATTTTGGATACAATGCTTATTTCAGTTTTTTTTTTTTTTTTTTTTTTTTTTTGCCCAATCCCGTTTGCACGATGCTGCCCTACTCTTAAACAGCCGAAATCAGCTAAGAAAAATAAAAGTTATTTTTTTTTATTTTGGCAACTGTTTTCCATGACAATGGCAATATATTTGGCCATTGGCATGCTTTCAACATAATATACACCCTTTATTTGGAGCTGTTATGGCTCCGTTTTGTAGTTTTCAGAAATGTACTCGGTTACTGAGTACATTTCTGCAGACTACACTAGTCCTGCACGTCCGGCTGCCAGTTTCCTGGATCACAAATTCACCTCATTTGCATTTTTTTCACCTGCAAATGGGGTAATTTGCACACAGGAGTTGTGTCCATGCAGGAATAGTGCAAGAGTGTTCATGCACATCCCTGGAGCTTATTCCTGGATCGCAAGTGGCCATATTGCCTCCAGCAGCTCCTGCACTATTCCTGCACACCGTGCAGAGCTTGCTGAATCCAGGGGCATATCTTTAACATACTATAATACAATATTCATAATACTTACTTGTTGTTTTTCTATTTCTCCATATTTATTTTTCATATTTCTCATTATACCATTTTCTGCTTTTATTTTACTTAAATAGAAGACACTTCTTCCATTTTTATTCTTGAAAAAATATCTTTGTTTATACAGCATCTCCTTATTTTTTCTTGGTTTTTATTACATAACTCTTCTTTTTTTATAATGTACTTTCTCATTTCTCTCTAAACTTTGTAATAGCTTATTTTCAAATTTCCATATATTTTTGTCTTATTCCATATTCCCTTTTGTGTATAATTATTTTTCTATTTCTTTTTAATCACCATCCAACATTCTGTCCAGTTATTATAAAACTCTCATAGTTATATGATCTTTCCATAATTCCCATATATTATTTTCCATTCTCATTCCACACTTTTTGGTTTATTCTTTTAATCCCTTTCCTATTTTTTATGTTATTTTCCTGTTTCTATCCATATTGCCATGCAATCCAAAAAATTTGTTTCCACTCCCTCTTCCTTTTACAATTTCTATACTTTTAGAATCTAGGACATAATCAATCTCTATATGTACTTGTGTTTATATATTCCCTTATACTAAATTTCTACACTTCATGAGTTCTCTATTTTTTTTTATCTAACCTATCTTTTTTTATTTTTATTCCTTAAGTCACAATTAAAATCTTCTGCTACTATATATATATCCATATTTACTATTATACAATTCGGTATGGCATGAAACAAACTTTCTCTCCCTTTATATGCTATACTACATATATAAACTCTATTTTCTCATGTTAGGTCTACCACCAATAATTACTGTAATCTAACTAAAGTAAAAATCCAATATTGTAATTGTTGTGCTAAATAGTACAGCTATCTGTGAAGAAGTTTTTCTTCCCAAATTTCAAATTATACTTCCTCTCCATAAAATTTCTGTTTATAATTTCTATTCCTTTGTTAAACCTTGAACATCTTCTAATACTATTATGTCTACTTAACATTTATTACACCAGTCTAATATTCCAATTCTTCTTATTAAACTTTTGTATTATTAACATTAACCAATACCATTCTAAGATTGTTTCTCTCCTTCTTATTCAGTATGAAATTATGTATTTTATCCATTTCTTTTCTTTTTTTACTTTCAAGCCTGTGCCTTGGGATTTCCTTGTTGTATATGTTACTCTTTCCTGTACAGTTTTACTTTTTAATTACCCTCCAATCTACATCTTCCCCATCACTCACATCTGACCTCTGAAGGACAAAGAAACACATATAAGGGGAAGGGGAACCACTGGCCAGACAAATAGAGATTGTGCACACCAGAACAATTTGTGCAGTAACATAGGTTCCCTGCAGTGTATGGAGTCAGTAAACAAATGTCTGTTACAGTGCTATGTAGAATATACCACACATATTATGGAAAACTGCTCAGTCCAATGGACTCTGTACCACAACAGGATACAACTCAGTTAATAAGGATAGCATACAGCCAGGAGATCCCTCAGCTAGTATATCACTGAGGTGCTGGACTGTTTACATAGGTTCATCAGCCAATTGGTTGTAGCACACAAACTCCTGGAAAGGATCTCACTCTTACTATTGAAGGTTATACTAGACATAGTCCTACACTTAGAGAATAACAGCCCATGACTAAACCCACATCTGACTATACAACTGTGTTGTCCATATATTTCTTTGCATATAGACAGCTATGTACACCTTAGCTGTCTCTCCCCACCCCCATTAGACAGGATTACCCTCAGCTATCTGTACGTGGCACATATGTGCTATATCTGCATCTGTTGAGTGTGATAGACATATATATATATATATATATATATATATATATATATATATATATATATAAAACATATAGAAATACATTAATTATAGACAGGCACAGACAGGGGGAGAGAGAGACAGATAGAGAAAGACAGACAGAGACAGACAGACAGATCTATATATACATATATATATATATATATATATATATGTATATATATATATATATATATATATATATATATATATATATATATATCTAGAGAGAGAGAGAGAGAGAGAGAGACACCCTGAAAGGCATAGCCTGATGTCCTGCGTCAGTCATTTGCACACCAATTGTAACCAGTGGCATATGCTAATATGAAGGTGAGCTCCATTGTGTAATAGTAGTGAGGTAGGGGTTGTATTCTCATATCACCCACTCTGTGTGTGTGTGTGTGTGTGTGTGTGTGTGTGTGTGTGTGTGTGTGTGTGTGTGTGTGTGTGTGTGTGTGTGTTTGTAGGTTAAAGCATTTTGAGGCCTTTTCCATCCAGTAAACCTCCCATTGCCCTACTTTACAAGGCCTGCTGATGTCATTCACCTTAAAAGCACCTTTGAACATTCCTCAGCCATGTAAGCTTCATGGCACATACAGTAAGTATGTAGCAGTATAGTACATGTAACTAGATAGGTAGGTGTTCTAATCTCAGCACATGTGTGTGTGTGTGTGTGTGTGTGTGTGTGTGTGTGTGTGTGTGTGTGTGTGTAGGGTAAAGCATTTTGAGGCTTTGTCCACCCAGTAAACCCCCTATTGCCCTACTTTACAAGGTCTGCTAATGTCATTCACCTTAGATGCACCGTTGAAGAGTCTGTAGGTATATAGTCTCTGCTGCACACATGATAAGGATGTAGCACTATAGTACAAACAACTAGATACATAGGGGTTTTAATCACAATACTGGCAACTGTGTGTGTGTTTGTGTATGAAGCACATCCCCTGTGACTGTTGTGTGTGCTGGTTATACTATTTTAAGGCCTGTTGACTCCCTCCACATGGCGTTACTTTAAAGGGCCTACTTATGTCATCCACCTTAGATGTACTATTTGAAACTCTACAGGCCTTACCACTCATCTGTATAGATGTATGCAGAATGTCCAGATGCTTGCTACATATATATGGTCCATGTCTAATAACAGTGGGGGTTTTCTGTCAAATCATTGGCAAATCCATGAGAGTTGACATCACAAATAGTGACAGACATGTCAGATTCAGATGTTATACCCTTCTGAAAATTCATGCTGATGCAAAACCTGTTACCCTATCAGTTGTCTAGGTTTGTAAGAACAATATATGAGAAGTTTCCCTATTTTGGGGGGTTTATCCCACCATTCTTAATGGCATTCTCAAGATTAATTGCTGTAAGAGGTTGTGAGTTATGTCTATAATCTCCATAGCGCATACAATATTTAGGTAGCACTATAGTACATACAAGTAAATAGGTAGGTGTTCTAATCTGACTGCTGCCAACTGTGTGAGTGTATGTGTTTCTGTATGCATATCTCCTGTGGCTGCCTTGCCTGTGTGTGTGATTGTTATACCTGTTTCACCCTATTAACTCCCCCATTGCTAACCTACTCAGGGCCCCTACAGATGTCATCCACCTTAGAAGCACAGTTACACATTTTCTAACACAAAGGCACTGTGGCACATGCAATACTCATGTCAGTCTGTATTGTAGATAACTAAACTGGTATGTGTTCTAATCTGAAAAGTGGCAACTCTGTGTGCATGTGTGTTTTAATGCATGTCTCCATGCAGCAGTGTGTGTGTTTGAGATGGCTCTGCCATGTTAAGGGACTGTTAACCTCCCCAGTGGCAATCCTAACAGCATCTGCAAATGTCACCCACCTGAATAGTAGTGGCAGACACTGCAAAACTATAGTAGCTCTGTGGTGCTTGTGCTACGTATATATAGCACTATTGTATGTAAAACTAGGCAGGTAGAGGCTCTACTCTCAACAAGGGCAGGTCATGAGGGTGTGTGTGTGTGTGGGGGTGCATGTGTGTGTGTGTCTATGTGTGTCTGTGTGTGTATGTATATGCCCTTGCAGCAGTGTAACTGTGTTATGGCCACCAGCATACCTCTCAACCCCTCACAGAAAGACATCTGGTTAAAGCCATACAGAAAGGTGGGGCAAAGGCCAAACATTGAGCACAACCTTTACATATTGCTGTGACAAGCATGGAAAGTAGATACCAGAACAAGTTGTGCATTCAAATGGATTTTCCAAAGGGTATGAGTTGTGACATAACATCCTTTATTAATCTCTAACATTAGTCTTTCATGATTTTCCACCAATTTGCCAGAAAACCACAATGTTATGACAAATACAAATCAAATATGTGGGAAACATCAGGACATTCTGCAGAAATATGTACAGGTCAGAGGTATGGCCACTATCTGTACCATCCTGCAGATTGCAGTCCATGTTTGCCAAGGTATGACCTGTGACAACAACTGAAACATTACAGAAGTCCCCATAGTATAGGACAACAAACATTTCATACAGTTGTCTAATAATTGTATAAAGCAGTTGTTGCACATCAGAAGCACCTTAATGTTATGACAAATAACATAATCTAAGGTAATGTCTCACAAAGGTGTCATATTAGTAAACCAAAGGAAATCCTGTGCATTGCCCTTGCCGTGGGTATGGTATGTCCTGCTAAGTGTCACTTTACTACAAGATGTATCCCACAGTCCACATTTGATAAGGTGGCAACCACAATCTGTGTTGCCTATGTGCATGCAATATGTAGACACGTGAAGGCCCTGTGACTACCTGCTGCCCCCAATGACCCACATGTATGTAGCTATGAATGCTAACTGCCACCACACACATATAAAGGTACTGCCTAAGGCTGTGTCAACTGTAACTAGTGTGCAGTCTGTCATTAAGCCACAAACTGCTGTTAACACAGTGCAATGGGTCATACAGTGGGTATGGAATGGTGCCAAGGTCCTGGCCTCAATCTGAAGGAAGACAATAGTGTCAGCATACCATACAGCAAAGACATGGTCCCACTATTTCCCACATCAGCAGCAAACTCATAAACACATAGACTGCAATGACAGACCTGGGTACTCAGCATGCTAACAATGTTGCATTCAGGAAACAAGTAGTGACAGTGGTTAGAAAAGGCTTATATGTGGTTCACCACATAGATAAAGGGGCTGTATCCAGACAAAAGGTGGATATTACCTCTGAATAGTCCTCAGTCAGTACAACAATACATTTGCAGAATGGCCGGTCTGCTATGCATCTATGCAGACATCTGCGGAAACTGTAAAGGCTATGTTAACATCCACAAAATTCATCCAAGGTCCTCAAAGGCTATGTTAACACCCACAAAAGTCATCCAAGATCCTCAGCACCTGTTCCACACAGACAGCCTCTAATCAGTACTGCCCCAATGGTTACTGGTCAGGTTGTCCACAGACATCTGTGGCATGCCTAGATGGCAATGTTGTGCTCATCCCTTCAACAGCTGCCTCATATATGAGAGTATATGTGCACATTACTGGCATGACGGGCCTGAATCATATATGACACAGCACAAAAACCTGATGGAGAGACACGTTTGTCAACCACAGGCTGCCCTGTCTCATGAATGCACTCCCCAAATTTGCCAAGCACAGTACCATGCAGACCCTCATCAATTGCTTCAAGGTTGAGTGGATGGGAAATAAAACAAACATCTGTCCCAGGGGTCCAACCTGTGTCCAGCAATGCCATGGCCAACAGGTGCTAATCAATGATTGTGTTGGGGGTGAAGTGAGGGCCCCAGGTCCAGTACTCTAGTAACCTCCTCTGTAACTATGAACCTGTGATCCTAAGGAACACCCAGGTGACATGTATCAGGACTACCTTGCTGTGTCAAGGGTTATGCATGCAAGGTTACACGTTCTACCCCCATTGTCCTTCACACACTGTTCCACGCATACCTTGGCAATGAAAAGGTGTCCGTGTTGCCACTCTGCCATCTTGAGCTTCTGTAATGGCAGCAGCTCACCACAATTTACACACACATACACCTGGAACAGAAACAGAATAAAATATGTGAGACAACAGTCAGTCAGCAGTATTAGCAGTAATAAAGCATCATGGCACAAAGGTACATACACTTTGATAAATACACATGACAATTGGCAGCAGACAGCACCGTACAGGGCATATCACTACCACACTACAAACTGCCATTACCTGTACTATATTCACCCTGTGCATCAGACACATATTAGCATCTCCCTGCATTGATGGTATGGATAACAGAGATGTGGCACAGGTATCATCACATGCACAGGGTGTAGTGTGGAGTTGGAAAATGCCTAGCTTGTGACATACAATTGAAATCATGTGTGTGTATCTGGAGGGGTGCTGGTAAGGTGGGCCATGGAGAGGAGCTGTGTACATCTGTCGGTCACCTGCATGTGACAGTGATTTGTGAGTGTATGCATGAATACAGTCAAGCCATGTGCTAGTCCTACACGAGGGTATGATTGACAGCCATGGAATGTACATGGCAGAATGTATAGTTGACCATCTCTGGCCAAGAACACAGGAACTGGTTCTGCCAGGAGTGCCACTGACATCACCATGCCTAAGGCCAGATGAGGTACTACTTCCTGATGGTGACCAGTGCCTACTGGTTCTGTGTCCCTCATGGGACCGCCCAGGACCAAGTGTCCATGGTCTGCCACATTGCGGTGTGGACAACACCGTCCCTTTGTTAGTGCTGGTGGTACTGCCACTATGGAAGCATGAGTGTGCATGGTCACATGGTCTCTCAGCTGATGCTGTTGCTGACCTATGTCCATGTGTCCAATGCCCTACTCCAACCACATGTTCAAGCACAGACATTGCATGGTTAAGGACTGATAACATCTCACCCCACCATCTATCCACTACATCAGCAAAATGACATAAGGCATCACCAATGCCATGGAGGGATTCATACATACCAGGCAGTGTTGGATCCATGAACCTGAGCATCCATCTGGTGTACCATTCACAATGTGTCTGTGCTGCCAGGATGGATGGAAACATGTGTCGAGTGACACATGCTGTGACACTTCTGACAGGGGCTGGATAGGCAGCAGTCCTCCTTCAAGCACCCCTGTCAATCTGTTTGTGTGGGACCTCACCAGCTCTCTGGCTATGGCTAGTATCTACAGTCACAGATGCCATAGTTGCCACGCTACCCTGTTCAATGCCACCACCATCCAAATGCCCAGTATCTCTGGCTCCTCAGGACTGAATATGTGTTGGCTGACTGTGTGCAGGGACATTGGGGTGGAAGTGGGATGTCAACCAATAGGACAGATTCAGCCCCCAACAACCCCACCTGTGCCTCACAATGGTCACCATCATCATCAGTGTCTAATGAGGCGCTGACATCAGGTTGTGAGAGGGACACACTCTGACCCCCATGCTTACCTGTGAGGGGAAGACAACATGACTGCATTAATTCCTGCACTATATTGTTTGATGAGGTGCCACAAAGGCATTATACAGACCACTCCCGCTAACACATGCTATGCACAACACCCAACCAGACCACAACAGACACACTCTGGGCAGGCCCTCAACAACATGCAGTGCAGCTATGTCCAGTTAATGTTGCTAGTACTATACACCTGTGAGATACATAAGAAGTCAGAGTATGTAATGGGCCGTCAAATAACACACAGTGTACCCATGTAAACAATAGTAATGCACCCCTGTGTAGCACAGTGGCTACACCTATACAAAGTATGTGGGACTATGTTACAGCTCCTGCAAATATGTTACCGTGATTACCAGTGTGATGCACTGCAGTGAACCCCACCACAAATGAACATGAAACTTATTGCAAGATGGTTATGCTTAACAGTTGTGTGCACTGCAAACTGGCAAGCCTTAACATGCCAGTGGTATAGATGACCCATAAAATTATAGCACACTATCATCAGCTATAGGTTGATGTTCCCCAGCCATACCAGAAGTACCTATGGAGGTGTGGAGGAGATGTGTTGTCAGCACACACACATATGGTAATGGTGCAGGACAATATGTGCATTTATCAACATGTACAGTACAAGCTGTAATACTACCCAAATTGATGACATTCACTATATGTGTGCATGTGTGCATTACAAAACCCCCAACCACAGATGCAGATTGACCTGACATATGCATACAGGTATGCAGAGGCTGCCACTATGAATGCTACAGTATTAACATGATGACCACTGGAGGCTTACCTGGATGCTCCTCAGCTGTGGACTCTGTGCCACCAACTTCCACAACATATGTACTGATGCTTTCCTGTGAGCTGGTGGCTGATGCCATGTTTGCCAGGAACTTCTCTGTGGCTGAGAGTAGTAGTTGTGTAGCAGGCCATCCCCCTGTGCCAGCATAGTCCCTGGCCACAGCAGTGGCCCTTTGCTGTGCATGGTGTATGAGATTGGTAGCATGGTGTCAGATCTGCTCATAGCTCCTGTCCTGGTGGCCCACATTATTCACTGTTATTACCAGGTCTGCCCACATGGCAGCACTTTGTTGCTGGTTATGGTGGTTCCTTGACAACAGCACCCAGTGATGGAGTCTCAGCACATTGATAATTGCATCAGTCTCAACTTCTGAGAAGGCTGGGTTGCATCTTCTGTACATTCCACCCGAAAGACATAAACATGGGAAAACATCACAGGACTGCATAAATTGCTCACCATTATGTACAGACCCAGCACATCCACATTTGCCAGCACTATCCACCACTAACCCCGACATCATACCCCTGCCATCTAACAACACAGTATGTCTGTGGGTATCGGCAACAAACTCACAATACTCATGCATTTCCCCCCTGATTCATAGGTTCATAGGTTCATAGGTTAATACTAGGCTAACTGCCCTTGTGAGCCATTGTAAGCCTAGCAAATTATCCCTTGTGAGACTCAAACCCTGCACCTTGTGTTTGTAAGGCAAACACCTTAACCATTAGGCTACCCTCCCAACATCCTGATATTTCATGCTACTTGCTGCATGTGGTATGAAGTGCTGCACTGCATGTAGCTGTTGCACCTATTACTGCTTGTTCATAGGCTGTCTAAATGGTCTGCTGTGGTGTCAGCCTCCTACTGTAGTAGTAATCATCTGTTCTGTAAGCCCACCCCTCAGGTCTCCCTGGCCTTTCTCCCACC
Source organism: Protopterus annectens (assembly GCF_019279795.1). Taxonomy (NCBI): domain Eukaryota; kingdom Metazoa; phylum Chordata; order Ceratodontiformes; family Protopteridae; genus Protopterus; species Protopterus annectens. The sequence continues at coordinate 851,105,302 of NC_056735.1, read as the reverse complement.
GATTCTGGATTATATGTCTCGACAATGTCCTACAGTTTCCCCAACCAGTGTGGTTGATAATGGTGTCCTGGCACTGTGTAGCACCTGCCACATTTACATGGATGGACAGCCATCTACAGACACCAATGAACACACTGTGTGAGAGATGAAATGACTGCAAGAACCTGCAGTCCATGCTCTCTGCCTGTCAAGGCTGCATATCTGTCCACAGACAGGTTGTCAACACAATCAGTACACCTCACACAACACCCATACCTACACAACACACATAAACATCTGCAGTGGTTCTCAATATTCACATCCACAAACACAGGGGATCTCTGAGGTCAAGCCACACATGAATGCTACAGCCATATACAGCACATACCACACATGGCCACACACTTGTGTTTCACAGCCACACAGGCTTGAGCCCATGTCAAACATGTTACACATAGGGGACTCCAGTGGAGACACACGGGTGTGCCTCTGGCCTGGCTGGGTATGTGGATGGTCACAGTTAATTTTCTGACAGTCGACAGACTCAGCCATATTGCATATGCACTGCTGTCTCCCACCAGCAGGTACTGTCAAGGGTCTGTCACTGTACATGCTGGTGTGCCTGACCTGACATGTACATCCATGGACTATATGCAGTGAGACATGAGTGAGCAAAATGGTTATATGTCCCAGGCAGATATGTCCCTAGTCTTATGCAGCATTCTGCTGTCACCCAGATGGATGCCGCAATACAGTCAGGGAATGATTGCCCTTAACATGTGCACATTTATTCAGTGATATTCCAGGGGTTCAAGTATTTGTGAGTCTGGGATGATATGGTACACAGACCACAATGCTCTATGACAGAGGCCTCCATCTGTCTTCACTGGTCTTCATGCGTCTGGCAGTGTTTCCCACCAGCCCCGTAGTGACTGCATTAGTAACATTGGTGAGGTTATCACTACCAACATATGAGTGTCAGTACAGCATACATTGAAGGCCATGTTGCTAAATGCTAGAGGTGTACACATGACTTTGCCCTCATTGTAAGCAGTCCTACCCTGGGAACAGCAGACATCTGTGCAATCACACAGACCATGGTTCAAAGCTGCAGACAGCATCCCAGCCTTACATGGTTAACCATCCTATCATACATGCAGAAGGCAAAATGTAGTTGGTAATGCCATGGGACACGGGGTTCCCTTATACATGAGATACATGCACACCTCCATGCTGTATAGGCAGTAAGATGCGCAGGAGAAACTGCAGGGGCAATTAACCATTGCTAATATGAAACTATGCAAATCATAGCTAGGTACTGACCAACATATGTGAACAGGATGTCCATTCTACCTATATGGACCTCATCAACTGTATTAGGAGTCAGGTCTGTACCCTGATCCTAAGTCAGTTGAATGACCCTAACATACATTGTAAGATGTACCCATGCCAGCATACAAATGACCAGAAAGCCATCAACACTGGATGTACAAACACCTTGGTGCGGTCAGGGGCCACCCTCACATGAGTAGAGGTGTATTGCAGTTGACATCACACAACACGGGTTACCACTGCAGCATCCCCTATAGTGTCATCCTCCATGGTAAAGCAACCATCATGCAGTCACGTTTGCAGTCACCATCTCCCAAAATAACCAACTAGCTAGGCTCAGCCATATGTACACCTCCAACATGGAATGCATCCTCTGGGGGGGTTTATACAGCCTCACAGCCCCCAACCCCTCATTCAGGACTGGCACCAATATGCACACATACACACAAGTGCTATATGTGCATTTGTATACATGCATGTAGTCAGGTATACCAGACAGGCCTACATCATCCTCTGCAAGGATATATATACCTGTCTGGTGGACATGTGCAATATATACTGTCCATAACAGAGATGACATAACACTGTCTGAGAAAAAGTATGGGCAGGGCCCCATTCTGGAGCAATGTCACCTTAGCATGTACATGAGAATGGGATTGGTCCTGCAAACCTGCACAAAAAACACATTACTTACATTGTCTACATCCACTACAGACAGTCATCTCCCCTACTGCACATATGTCTGCAACAGCACAGGTAGTAGTTGCTCACTTGTGGTAAGCAAGGACACCAGCTATGCCATTGCTGTTGGTATAGCATACTGGATGTGTGACAGAGTTGGTGTAGGCTTCACCCCCTGTGTTCCACATCAGTATATCAGTATATGCACAGTACTTCCCTTGTCTCCTATATGTGGGCAACAGGTCACCACTGTCATGTGATAGTCATGCTATACATCTGCCACGGGACCCTATCACATCACATGATGCATCCTACCTGACCCCAAGCATAAATTTGCAACACCATAAGGAGCCCTACTGAAAGGAGGACTGAGTACCGCCTTTGTCCCATCCATTTGATGGATGACCAATGTCACCACTCTTTACACTAAGATGGGGAATCCCCCACTCAGTCACATGATACACCCAGCAGCCTAACTAGGCTATTCTCTAAGGACATAGCACAGTTTCAAGTGAACCCCATTAACAAGGACATGTGTGACCTGGACACACTCCATTATGCACACTTAGGCTTTGTCAAGGAAGGGTTCATGTCTGCTACAATCAGGTGACCCGGATGACACAGTCACCAAAACCGTGGACGGAGGGGTGATACTGCGTAATGCCTACTTTGAGCTGGACAAACTATGTGACAGTATAACCCACATGGCCATCATTGATATAACACTAAGTATGCATCACACCACATGTTACCATAGGGTAGCACACCAGTGTGCTGCCACGACCCACTTATTCCACAGAGGGAAATGCACCGCAAGCGGTTCACTCATACATAGGTGTGTAACCTGTTGTTCCATGTTTGGGCCTCTGTTATGTGTGATGTAGACATCTGAGGTGCATGTAACAGCCATTAGCTTATGCCAGACCATGTCTGCAGATGACCACATGCTGTGTGTCATCATGGGATTCCCTAGTGATGTGGACATCTGCCTAGGAGGGTCTCACACAGATACATGACCGTTGTCAGACACATGGCCTCAGGCCACATACCAGAGCATGCTGTGTGAACCCCTGTGGGGAAAGTGATGTCCCCACATATTATGAGAGTACAAACAACATCCTAGGCATGCAGTCAGTCATGAGTGTGCTGTGGACATTCTTTGGCAACATGACATGTCAGCACAATGTTGCTTCCATTGTAAGATAAACCTTCTACATGGGCCATGTCATACAAAAGGGTATGTCATCATGGGACATGGGGTATAAACATCCCTGCACCCCCCCCCAATGAGGACCGTTAATGTGTATACTTCCCTGTTCATCGTTCACATCACACAGCACATGCAGCAACTGGGGACATCACAAAGGTTCCCCACCAGGGAATACCAGGGCATCAAATGTCTACCACACAGTGATAGGCCATAAAGGCCAAGTGCAAGTCATGCTCCACTCTGTTAACACACGCGCGCACACACACACACACACACACACACACACACACACACACACACACACACACACACACACACACACACACACACACACACATACACTCAACCTGGTGTGTGACATGAAGTAGCCTTGCTGGCAGCTCAGATGTGTGCCCCACCCAATCAGCCTGCAGTGGAATGGACACCCTGTCCACATCAGGCAGTGTAGCTATTTACATCTTTGCAGGCATAGCCTGGATAACTGGATGGTTAACTGCACATACACCTTTAGAATACAGCCTGTGTCCCTGGTGGATGGGGGCACCAGGTGCTGCCTTGCATACACATGGGCTAACATCTGGCCTAGGCATATGGCTTCTCAGGGCTCATAGCCTAGTAACCTGATATGGCGCAAGGACTTGCAGATATGGCCTGAGTGGTGTGACAGACTATGTTGTTATGTGTCCACACCCATCACTGTCATTGACTGATGGGTGTCCCCTATGGGCAACATTACTGTACTATGTCATCTAGCCTACATCATCTGAAAAAGGTGAGTGGTACTACAAGTGCACGTGGACATTCCAGCAACATCTGTGCTACACAATAACTGAGACCAGTGAATATGTGGTATAGGGTGTCCTCCTCACAGCTGTTTGACATCTGCATTACCTGGATGTTTACAGAATGTGTACATGTGCCTCATAGATGTAGCCCCCCTGCCAGACAAATGTGCATTTCCAGATACCAGTTGGACAATATGTGATGGTTGTCCCCAGAATTTGAGGAATGTGTCTGTGACATGGCAGACCCCTGGGAACACAGTAATGGTACATGAACATCTGGTACTGTATGCATTCCATCACAATGTATACTCAATATGTATGCACTGCTGCTGAGACAGAGCCAGTGTCCCCCCACTACTAAGTATCTATAACCTGCTGTCCAGCTGCAGGGTGTCATCAGGTATGCTATCCATAGGTGTCAGGCAATCAGATGCAGGTGTGAAGTACACAGTGACCTAGCCATAGTACATCATTAATGGTGAGGGACACCTATACAATCTTTGAACTAAGCCTGTATGACATTCACAGACTGAGGCAGGCTCACTGACAGTACATGATGTCATATGCTGGCTGTAGCCACCAGTTCTTACTGTCAGTATTGTGCAACAGGCAATACAATTTGCACTAATATGTGAGCTGACCATTGCTGGGGTGATACAGGGGCCAGAGCTGTGATCTATGTCATTGCAGACAAGAGTTGTAAGGGATGGCCGTAGGTGCTGAACAGCAGGCTAACAGCCACATGTCAGTCCAGGCAATGTTGTTGAGATCTACAGTTTAAATTCTTATTTATCATGACTGCATCCACCATCTGCATTCCATTACATGCTTCATTCAATGACATACCTTGTATAGTGCTGTATTCCTTTGAGTGAAAAAATCCAGTTGTAGTATCCTAGAGAATCGCAGTCTGTCTTCATGAATAAAGGGTCAGACTTGTTTCCCATAGGCAGCAGCTTGCCTTTTGTAGGTAATGCTCATGAACCGATGATTGCCTGTGCACCAGTCTGTGACCCCCACTTGCTAATTGCTTCCAGAACAGCTGGGTTGCCTTTCCATTAACCAATGGCATGGCAACACAGTGCTATAATTAAGGCCTTCATGTAGGCCATGCCACTTTTTCTGGCCTGTGAGGAGGACATTATCAAGGTGTGGGAGCTACAGCATTACAGAAGGTAGGTAGAAATACTGTCCACTGTTTGGATTGATGTGTTATGTTGACAGCTTTGCATGCTGTGTTTGGCCATTGTTAACAGACTTTCAGATTCTGTATCAGTGTACTGTTGAACAATGTGTGTTGGGGTCAGCCAGGAGACAGGCAGATGTGAGTGCCATAGATTCATTTTATCTGAATGTGCATACTGCTACAGTTGATGCTGTTCTATCAGCTGTGTATGTTTGTAGGGGGAGACTGTGACACATGTCCCTTTCACATGAGCACACCCCAACCCTTGATGTATGAGTGTCGTGTGAATGTTCTGTTCCAGGTGTTTGGGAGGTATGTTAGGTCTGTAGCAGGTAGCTGGACATACTGCTGCATGTATAGCAGGCCGCAGCTACTGCACTCTGGCCGGGAGTCAGACTAGGGATTGTGAAGACATAGGGGGACAGCAAACTGTTACTGTCAGTGAGGGAGTGGTGTCAGCTGTTCTGTCACAGCATGGCCTGGTTGAGGGTACCTATAACAGTCCAGGTGAAGCATGTGACTCTGGTACATATGTAAACATAATAGTGCCATCCAGAGAGTGATAGGTGACATTTAGAACACATATTCATAATTGTGAAATGTGTCCCACCCTGCAGGCCTTTAACGTGCTACTGTGGGTGGCAGTGACTGTGGTGGGAGCAACCAGCTTTGCTGGACATTGCATGGCTCAGTTATTCCTATGTTGTATTGACAAGCATGTAGTTGTGCTATAGACTGGGTTGTGGGCCAGGACTGTGGGTGTCCAGATGTGACACATGCTAGGAATGTGACAGACAGATTACATATAATATATAAACAATATATATTATATACTAATAATATATTATATATTAATAATATATTATATATACCATAATATATTACAATATTATATTATCATAAGATATATTTTTAATAATATATTATATTATGACAGGTGTATTTGTAAGACATATGGGCATGCATACAGTCTGTTACACATGATTGGCATGGGCATGTGTGTTCAAATGGGTATGACGTGTGACACTGAGCTGTCTGTCATGGTTTGTAACCCCACTGTGCACTGCATTGCCAGTATGTCAGCACACACAATAAGCTTTATGACAACCCTGCCATAAGTAGGGGTCAGAACTGTGTTTCTTCAGCAACAGTATGTGCAGTTGTCAGCTGTACCTGATATTGTAGGCCTCATGTACAACCAGCAGCAGCATTTATTTGTCTGTGTACTGGTTTGTTGTCTCTGTCAGAAGTCCAAGTTAGGGTTGCTACCTTTTTAAATGCCCAAATTGGGACATTTTTGGTACAAACATCAGATTTTGCAGGCAAAAACATACAAGAAGTCAGTACAAAGGACAGAACTTCACTTTTTGCCTAAATAAAAACTTTTTCTTGTAGCATTTTAGTTGCTTATTCTGTTTCTGATAACATTTAGGTGTTTTAGATACAGATTTATGCAAGTATTGCATAACATATGGGAAATATTTTGTCCTAACCTCTGAGGACAATAGCCATTTTGTTAGTTTTTTGGCAGAGCACAACTGCCCAAAGAGGGACCGGCCCTCACAAAGTGGAACAGGTGGCAACCCTAGAAAATGCACACTGTGAATTGTCCCAGTATATATAGGAGTAGTGTGTCACTGGCAATCAGGATATGCTTGTAAAAAACACTTGTTTTCCATGGTTCAAGTTGACCTACTGGTGTAATGCACTATGTTGTAGTTAACAAGGTCCTGGGTGCAATACTTAGCAGCAGTGTCTTTTTTCCCTAATGTTACATCACTGTACTGAATTGTATATTTAGAAAAAATGCATTAATTCCCCAGAGCAGAGTTGGTGTAGTGATGCATTTCTCCAACTGTAGTTCAGAAGGTCCTTGGTTCAAAATCTGGCAGTGGTGATTTTTTTCTCTACTGTTACATGACTACTGCATGATATATTTACAAAAGCAGCTCTAATTCCACAGAGCTGATTTGGCCTAGTGGTGCATTGCTTTGACTCATGTGCACAGGCTCCTGTGATCGAGACTTGGTGCTAGTGTCTTTTTTTCTCTACTATTACATGACTGTACTGCATGATATATTTAAAAAAGCAGTAGCATTTCCCCAGTGCTAATTTGGCCTAGTAGTGCATTGCTTTGACTTTAGGGCAGAGGGTCCTGGGTTTGAGACTTGGTGCCAGTATCTTTGTTTCCCTACTGTTACATGACTGTACTGCATGATATATTTAAAAAGCAGTACTAATTCCCCAGAGCTGATTTGGCCTAGTGGTGCATTGCTCTGACTCTAGTGCATGAAGTCCTCGGTTTAAGCCTGGCTGTTTTGTTGCTGGGCGGAACAGTGTCTGAATCAGATAGAGTGATTAAAGTAGTTGTTAGCAGGTTTGTGCAGTTTTGCACGAATCACCTTGATGCCAAGCAGCACTTAAGTCCATTGAGCTTTGCGTAGCATCGCTTATCTAAGCTTAAACCCACGCTATTTCCAAAAAAAGAAAAGAGAAAAGGGCTAATAGGAAAGTGGTAAAATGGGAGCAAGCAATGGGGAAAAACATTATGAACCGCAGTCAGAAATGTGCAGGACAGGTATAGGAAAGGACCATAGCTCTCCACTTCTTGTGCAGCAACAGCTGTGCCTGATGTGGACAATTTGAAATTTGGAGCCTAACACCCCACAGGGAGGGGTGTGGGCAACATAACATTGTTGATTAATTCATAGGGAAATTTATTAATGGCTGTGTACATGGGTGTGAAATGTAGAGCTATGTATGGGATGACATTTATTTTGAGGGACAGTTGCCTCTTTTTTTAAGGTGAGAGTGGGATGTTGGGGAAGGTTTGTAGGTACATTTGGGGAGGTAAGTTGGGTAGGAGAGGTTGCTTTTGAAGACAGACAAGACAGCAGACAGGGGTGGTGTATGACACATGAGGGGGGTAAACACCTTGCAAGCGGCGGGTGGTTGGGAATCAGAGGACCAAGTGCCCCCAGATGGAAACAGTGGGACTGAAGTCCCCACCCATGGACAGTCACCACTGCCCCTTCATGGCCCAGAAGGTAGCTGTGCTGGGGGCTGGGCACTGGGGCCAGCCTGCCCCTCAAGGTGCGCCAGTCTGCCCTCTGTCTGGTGCAGGCGGTCATCCAAGTCCTGCTGGATGACCCTGCGCACCATACTTCAGAACTGTTGTCAGGTGACAGGGTCCTCTCCATGCCCAGGAAAGGGATGAGCCCCATCCCCTGAAGGGTTTTCACCTGAGGGTGGTGCAGGACCAGCGGAGGAGGCAGCTTGAGGTTGGGACCCACTGTCGTGGCCAGATGAAGTGAGACAGGTGGAGCCGCTGGGATCTGCCAACCCAAACGTGCTATAATGTTGAGGTTTGTCAAAGTGTATTGGTTAGTCATGAACAAAACATTTCAACATTAGTTATAACAGCATTCATGGGTATTCCAATTCACCCAGAACAATAGAATTACATAGCATATGGAACACAGGCATAAATGGGATAACAGTCGTTATTGTAACAGCATACCAGAAACAGTTATGGAAACAGGCCAACAACAGTGGAATTTTGCCAAGGTATGTTAGTATGCAACATTTGAAATATATGAACCATAATACAACACAAGGCCCATCATAAGTTTTTCAGAACGATATACATGGAAATTAAACCATACCCATAGTATAACAATAATAATTTGTGGTGCAGATAAGGGGTGGGTGGAGAGAAAAACATTCCATTAACAACTGTATATGCTATAGTTTTCACAACAGAACTGCTCAATACTCTACAGGTCTGCCCTTACTTTACATTTACATGTGCCCTGCAGCTTGTGTAGCACATACATACCTCTCAAGCTGTCGACATGGAATGGCATGGGCCCAGCTGTAAGAACTATAGGTACATAACTACAGGGGACTTGTACATGACAGGGTAACATATATGAGTAACAAGGTGTACTATGCACTGATGCTGTGTAAGTATGCTACTGGCATAGTTCAAATGGAATTATATCTGTATCCCAGGTTAATGGCAACAGTGATCAGTAGCTGTGACAGCGTGACACTTGTGAGACATGCATCAGGCACAGTGCATAGTGTATATACTTAACCTGCTATAATTTATAGGCAGGTTTTGGACTATCTGCACACATTCACACACTCACCTGGCATACAGCCATATCAAAAAAAAAAAAAAAAATTATTATATATACACTAATATGTATGTAATGATCTGAATGGAGTGTAGTTCTAGATATAATTAATGTCTGTTGCAATACGTAGATAGTATTATATGTGTTCTATTTCTCTTGATCTAGACTAATAACTATCCATGGTAACCTAATATCTGTAAAAGGAACTCATAGCAAATCTTCAATTTTGTATAACCTATGTTTTAAATCTGTGGAGCTTTTCTCCCCGGGCCTCCACTGAAAATGGAAATTATCCAGCTGGACTAGCCCGGTCAACAAATGTAAAATAAATAAATAAATAAATAATAAAAATAAATAACAGTAGAACATTTCAGTGGTCTAATTCAGTTGGAATACTACTCTACTGCCTGACATTTTATTTAATGGCATGCTATCAACTTGCTGAGCACTGCTGTTATTACACTAGCACATCTGGACACTGTTTATTAGTATGCCTGTCATACAGCTACTACAAACACTTCTTTGCCTGCAAGCCCTGTGGAGAAAATATCTGTTACAAGTGCATGACAGTTGCTACAAATAAGCAAGACTACTTGTCTGTAAATATAAATATATGCTAGTTCCAGTCCCTCGATTGAAACCCTGATCTGTGTGTACAAAAATGAACAGCATATCAATTTCTTGTAGCATTGTCGCCTCACAGTAAGATGCTGTCCGGTTCAATTCTCAGCTAGAGCGCCTTCTGCGTGGAGACATGCGTGAATGGGCATACCTTCGTTGCAGATTGTGCATCAGGGCTGGTAACTCAGCACGTAAAAATCAATTACCAATCATTAGCGGACCGGCGTTCCGCTGTGGCGACCCCTAACCGGGAAAAGCCAAAAGACACAAACAAACTGAGCTACTGGGCCACTCCTGAGGGCTGTTTGACTGATTTGTGCCTAAAATTCACTTTGTTACAAAGTCTGTCCGGGTAATATCAGTAGAGTGTCACAGAAGACTGCAGTGACAGTTGCACATACATGCATGAGATTCATTCATGACAGAGATAGTTGGTGAATTATGTATTAATACTTAGAATGCAGGTGTACACATTTAACCCCTAGTGGATGTGAATATGTGTGATCTGTACAGATCATAGCAAGATGCTAGGTTGCATACCCGACCAATATACATTTGCACATCATATATTTTCAGTCTCCACCTATTACAGTCTCATACTTGCCTGCATCAGTGTACCTACATTTAGGAATACATTGAGCTGAAATGAAAAGGTTAACACAAGACAATCCTGAGGGGAACAAACTATAATACATTACACATTACTATTCAAGGTTCAAATCTTAGTGCAGAACATATATCAAATTGCATTGTATCTTGTTTTACAGCTCTACATCTACACTTTAGCATAACACTTGTTTATCAGCAAAACTTCACTCAATTCATGGTGTCATACCTATATTTGCAAATATGGCTATGACACCATGAATTGAGTGAGGTTTTGCTGATAAAGAAGTGTTACGCTAAAGTGTAGATGCGGAGCTGTAAAACAAGATACAATGCAAAACTTCACTCAATTTGTGGTGTCATAGCCATATTTGCTCCAAAGCAAATATGGCTATGACACCACAAATTGAGTGAAGTTTTGCTGATAAAGAAGTGTTATGCTAAAGTCATATGTCATAGCCATATTTGCTTAGGAGCAACTGTACAATTGCATTTTTTTAACAACAGTCCAGAATAAACACAACTGTTGGTGGACATACCTTTATTGAGGGTTACATGACACAGTGGTTTATTAAATTCAAAATTCTGAATGCAGTTGTAATAGATATCCTGTAGATGATGAATGAATGTCAGTTATTACCTTCATGGTTTCAATCACAGTGTACTTTTTTACAAGATGCTTAGTATTATTACAATATATACTTATGTCATTCCTACACAGTATTACTGCAATATTAGCTTTCTTTCATCAATAGTAGCTTGTTTGATGCCTTCATCTGTATTGCACAGTACCTGGCATTACTCACTTATATCAGTGTTGGTCTGGAACACATTTTATTGCAGTACACTCAGAACACACTATACCTAATGGCAGTAAACAATGTACTCTTTTTTTATTTATTGTACTATATATTGCAAGATAGATCTGTACTCACCACACTGTCTCTGCAGCCTCACCAGACACCCCACATGGGCCTCTACATTACAAGTCCTCTCCCCTGCAGCTGTAGGAGGAAAAATGGCCATCATATATACCTGTTTATCAAATATTCATGCTAGAATTGGTAAAGCGATGGTTCATATACTTACAAACTACTGGGGCATTCCTGTCCCAATCATTTTGAATCCATTGGGCCAAGAGTGCCCCCTTTATCCACTTCAGGTTGCCATAATGATGATGCACCTGCTCACCAATGCGGGGGATTCCAGTGGCACTGGTGAGATCATGTGCCAGATGGTCCCAGACCTCAGACATATCGAGAACCCTGGTACTGGTCCTGCAGAAGTCTGTCATCAAGATGTTCAACAAGGAGCCCAGCCATGACCCTGGACTCCAAAATGCCCCAGTGCTGCTCCCAGAAGCATGCTCCCTCTCCAGCACTTGCCATAGTTCCTGTACAGGTCAGACTCCAACAGGTCTTGCCAGTATTCCATCTGTGCACTTTAAATAAGGCTATTTTACCACCCTTTGCCACCACTGGACCATTTTCAAAAATGCTAAGCACAGCTCAGCAGTACAGAAAGTCATTATTTATTTATTTATTTATTTATTTGATGATTGTTTTCCAGGATAGTCCATTGGGCCACAAGAGCCCATTTTCAATGGAGTCCTGGGAAGAAAATCTCCAGAAAAATACAAATACATATACATAATACTGAAGTACATATCTGTGGTATACATTTACATTGAACATTTCCGTGTTAGAAAAAAACATTGTAGTGTAAGTAAATAGCAAAGCATAAGCATTGCAGTATAAGTAAAGAACAAATCAAAGTAACGTTGAATTACAAAAATTGCATAGATTAGGTAAGTAGAAAAAGAAAAAACGTTTTTTTTCTTGAATTACATCAAGTAAATTTGATCATTGTTCATATACATCACTAGTGATGGAGAACTAAAGGAGGCAGTGGTAGGTAAGTGGGTAAGAAAATCTGACAAGAAAGTGTAGTTAGACTTAGGTAGGATGGGAGCATGAGCATTTCCATTGTGAAGTAAGGTGTGAGTGCAGAGAGGTTTTAAACAAGGAGAGACTGCTAGATGAGCAGTGTGTAAAGTGGCAAATGCTTGGCAGTGCTTAGTGGTGCACAAATCCTCTTAGCTCAGCTGAGGACTGCTTAGAATGGGAGTGCTTAGCACTGCTGAAACTGGCTAAGTGGAGCTAAGCATTGCTAAGTATTGCTCAGACAGGTCCTGTTTAAGCATTGCTTAGCTTGGCTCAGCACTGCTTAGAACAGTTTAACTAAGGGCAAACAAGTGTTCTACATGATAACATAAATATATATTGACATTAATTACTCATTATTGATACTTTACTATGTGTTTATATTTTACTTTAATTACTGTACTTTGGTGTGTGATTGAACTGTATTGGGCACTTGTGTTTAACTGGGGCTTTTCACCTCATATATCCACTGACACTGGGATTCTGGACCAGCTGCACTAATCTGGTTGACAAATATCAATGTTGTTGTTGTCTTTTGACTTTTCCCGGTTAGGGGTCGCCACAGTGGAACTCTGGTCTGCTAATGATTGGCAGTAGATTTTCACGAACGCCGAGGTACCAGCTCGACGTTCAACCTTCAACAAAGACACACCCATTTACACATGTCTTTCGAATGCCCACCCAACCACGGGGAGGACATGCAGACTCCACACAGAAGGCACTCCCCGCACTCCAACCGAGAATCGAATGAGAGAACCTTTGGTTGACAAATATCAATAACTAGGGCAAAAAAAATAGTCATATAAATAGAAATGCTTTCCGATGTAAAAGCTGAATAACCTGTATTGGTATTTGAACCATGCACCTACTGCATATGAAGCCATGACTTTAACCATTCAGATAACTCGACTGTGAAATTTTCAGCTATACATTTCTATATAGATTTTCATTACATTTAAGCACTGCTGAGCAACTGAGCAATGCGCCGCGCAAACACGCTTAGCTATCCTTAAGCCTGAAAAAAATGTAAAAATAAATAAATAAATAATATATAATATAAATAAATAAAGAAAAAAACATGTTGGGACATTTACTTTCTGTGCAATTTGGCACTCTGACAGTGCAGGGGGTCTGTTCCGGACACTGTAATGCACCCCTTGTGTGACATAAAAGATTAAAAATGTCATAAGTGTCCAAGGACACTTTCTTTAATCTTTAAATGCTGTATGGCACATTGACAGTGCAGGGGGTGTGTTACAGACATTGTAATACACCCCCTTGTGTGAAATAACTAAACTAATATATGAATAAGTGTCCCAGGTCACTTTCTTTCTTGTTTTAGTGCCATACAGCACTTTTACAGTGCAAGGGGTGTGTTACACATCTGCAAGCACTGTAAACACACCCCTAGCACTGATTCAGTAGCTGTGTACACGGTTCTCCCTTAGTAGCGTGCCGTCACTAATATGCAAGGTGCACTGCTGAGGGGGAGCTGCGGGCACGGCCACCATACACTCCATGTAGGAATTACACTATTCCTACGTGGAGTTTATTAAATCTGAAGGCATGTCTTTCCCTTCCTTAATCTGTATATGAACAACATACTTCTTTTTTTTTCTGTTTCTTCCATCTCCCTACTCTCTCTTTTTTCTTCTCTTTTCTCCATTACTGCATGCACAAATGTTTTCTAATGTATATCCTTCACGTCTTCCTCTTGGATCTTGTCCATAATCTGATCCCAAAATAGTTCTTTTCCAGTTTCTGGCTCACTTTGTTCAACCAAGTCCATCAATAAATCATCCCGCAACCCTCCTGACTGGTGGGTTGTAATGAAAACATCCTCTTGTCTTTGTTCCTCTTCTATGTTCTTTGCACTTTGCACAAAAACACACTATATATTGGCATTGGCGATAACCTCTGTAGTAAGGGCTATCAATGTCCTACGAAATCCTGAAACTTGTCAGACCAGTCTATTTGCTAGAATATATCAGAGATACTGAAGCACCCTTGAGTCTAGAAATAATGGCCAGCACCTCTGTTTCCAAGCAAATACAAGCTCACTATAATCACATAGGAATGAACTTAAAACTGACATGTGTTACTAATGAACTGCCCCTTCTCCATTCTTGTTTTTTATTATTAAAATGTCCTATAAAACCTGGCTGGTCTATCTTATGAGCAGGCAAACTCTTCCAACAAGTCAAAATTCACAAATTTTATGCATCACTTCCAAATTAGCGTACCTTTTTCTCCTACAAAGTGCGTCTTGTTTAACTAAAGGGGGTATTTTGCTACATCACTGAGGGAAAGTAAACACCTTAGGATAAATGTAGAAGTGAGCTAATTGCTTAAGCCTGGACATTAAAATCTGCTAATGGTTATGTTCAGATCTAATCTCATTTTCACTACTATAGTTTTATTGTTTTGATATGTTCTTATCTGTAATACTTCAGTGATTTATCAAAGAGGAATATAAGTATGCAGTTAAGTGTTGAAGAAGTAAAGACTATATTCCTCTGGAATAAAACAAGAAGTGTTCTGCTTATTGTTTCTGCACTGCATCCTTTTTATTATCATTCCTAAAGGACAGGCTTCATTTAAATAAAGTTGGTTTTAACTAAGTAATGATGAAGCAGAAAGGGGGATTATACTGACAGTAGAAGCAAAACTATACAATGTACCACCAGAGAAAGCATCTCTAGAAATTAGAAGATAATTCTCTTGGAAGTCTCTCATTTCAATGGTATAGAGGCTGCAATGTGTATTGTAAGACTTACAAAGTTTTTTGCAACATAATATTTGCTGATGCTTTGTAACTTTATTTATCTGTTTTAACTGTGTTAGTCTCACTAGGCTAGTAGTCTCTTTTCAGGGATGATCCAAGATGATATTCATACTACTAGAGGAATTCTGGCCATAGTATCACAGAACTTGCCCTACTATCATCTCGTCTAGAGTGAGTAGGAGCATTTGTTATGTTCCTAGTGCAGTGGCAGCTTGGAGGACAGTGCATGAGATGGAGAATGCAATGGAAGGAGAAGAGGTAAATGCCAGCTAAGTAAAAGATGTTTCCAAAAATATTAGAGGATTCTGAAATGATTTTTCAAAAAGAGCTGTTTGTGGAGTCAGGATATTGTAAGAAAAGATGCATTGTTACAACCCTCCAATAGGAAAGGTTGCAGGATGATGTATTGAATTACTATTTTTAACTAGAGTGAGCCAGAAAATGAAGTGTCATGCAGAGAAATAATGGAAAAATGCAAGGAGAGGAAGTGGAAGTTACTCTGCAAAGGGACAACCCTAAAAAAAAAAAAACATATGTTGATAAAGTTGTGACCTGTTATGGAGGGCAGAAAGAAAAGAAGAAAGATGATACTTCAAAAAGAAAATGCATGATGAGAGTACAAAGTAAAAAAAGGCAGACGGTAATCAGATACGATGTATGGGGCACTGTAATATTGTTTTTGGATGTAAAAACACAACAAATAAGAGCTTTTATTCTAATAAATAAAGACATTTTGTGACTTTTTTGAGACTACAAAGGATATGGAAAAGTTTTTGTTTGAATATGAAAAGAGACAGATTGACAATCCATGGAATGATTATGTTGTAAAAGCATTTTTGCAAATGACGAAAAGTAAATACATATACAATGTAGAACAGAGGTGGAAAGAGAAAGAGAGAGACTTCAAAAGTAATTTAAAATATGTGTAAAGATATATATATATATATATATATATATATATATATATATATATATATATATATATATATATAGGTATACATGGATGGATTGTAATGAAAAGGAAAATGGTGCTAATACTGAAAATAAGGGAAATGATAAAGAATAAATTGGATATGAATTAGAAAGAGAACTAGAAAAGGTTTTAGAGAAAGAAATGGATCCTGGCAAAAGAAAAAAGAAGGGGAAATAAAAATAGACTTGGAAGTTAGTGATGAGAGCGTTATAAGCTGGGAAGTGGTACGAGGAAAAGAGAATTCCATTGGTAAAAAGGTAAAAAGACAGAAAAAAGAAATGTAAAGGCATAAATAAAAAAGAAAAGAAGAAAGGAAATGGGTGACAAGTATTATATTAAAAAAAGAGAAAGCAGTATAATAAGAACATTATATCCTTTAAATTAAGGAACAGAAAAAGGAATAATTTAATAATTCTTTCAGTAGATGTTAACAGTATGAAAAATATGAATAAAGCTTATGCCAACCACTATGCTGTCTTGAGATGCCAAACTCCAATCTAGCCATTGTTAAATAACAGATCAAAAAGACCGTATAAAATAATCCAACATTTAATGAAGACAGATGTAAATAACAACTGACAACATCCTGAAAGTTAAGCGCTTTCACCCATTTACAATATGGGATTCTTCAGAACTAAATTCAATGAATGAAACAGTTGCCATTTAAATTAATTATTTGGCACCAAAAACGTAGCCAAATTTAAAGCTATAGCAAATGAATTTATTACTATTCATATATCTGAACATTAAAACATAAAATATAAAATTAACGTAAAACATTTCCCTACACTTATTAGCTACTAGTGATTAGGATAAAAACCTGCATACTATTAATCAAGCATAATTGAGCAGCGGTTTGATGGAAATAAAATCGTTCAACCCGGGGGGGGGGTGGAGGCATCAGTAAACAA
Organism: Protopterus annectens; assembly: GCF_019279795.1. Classification (NCBI taxonomy): domain Eukaryota; kingdom Metazoa; phylum Chordata; order Ceratodontiformes; family Protopteridae; genus Protopterus; species Protopterus annectens. Next base: position 851,088,148 of record NC_056735.1, on the reverse strand, counting down.
TTGCCACCACATTTCCTTGTAGGATAGATATCCTTTGTAATTTCCCCCTCTTGGGTCCAACTTAATAATATCCAGTATAGAAAATAAAAAATAATGGTTTTCTCCCACCACTTTAATATGTCTGTATAAAGCGTTCTTTTCATCTCTCTTTTTAATACAGTACATATGATCATAAATACACTTGTTTAACTGTCTTTCGGTCTTTCCGATATAGAAAGCCGAACATATACCACATAAAGCTAAATAAACTAAAAATTTAGATCTACAATTCCCCTGATGAAACTTGATATTAGATCTATTTATATTGTCTAATTTTACCCCTTCTTTTAAATTTATAGTGTGACACCAATTGCAATTGCTACATTTGCTAGTGTGTTTCAAAGAAAGATTGCTATGTATAGGGCACATTTCCAAATATTTCTTGATATTTGGTCCCATTTTATTTATAAAACAAGGATGGTGTCCAACTATATTAACTTATTAAGTTGGACCAAAGAGGGGGAAATTACAAAGGATATTTATCCTACAAAGAAATGTGGTGGCAATTGTTTACTGATGCCTACACCCCCCACGGGTTGAACGATTTTATTTCCATCAAACTGCTGCTCAATTATGCTTGATTAATAGTATGCAGGTTTTTATCCTAATCACTAGTAGCTAATATGTGTAGGAAATGTTTTACATTCATTTTATATTTTATGTTTTAATGTTCAGATATATGACTAGTAATAAATTTGTTTGCTATAGCTTTAAATTTGGCTACATTTTTGGTGCCAAATAATTAATTTAAATGGCAACTGTTTCATTCATTGAATTTAGTTCTGAAGAAGCCCGTATTGCAAATGGGTGAAAGTGCTTAACTTTCAGGATGTTGTCAGTTGTTTTTTACTTCTGTCTTCATTAAATGTTGGATTATTTTATATGGTCTTTTTGATCTGTTATTTAGCAATGGCTAGATTGGAGTTTTGGCATCTCAAGACAGCATAGCGGTTGGCGTAAGCTTTATTCATTTGTTTGCTGGTTCTGTTGTTGTGCGAATGCCATTTTTTGACTGCATTAGTATGAAAAATATAACAATATAACATATAAGAAGGATAGGAATTTTAGAATGGTGTAATAAACATGGTGTAGATATATTTGCCTTGGAAGTTATAAGATTTCTAACAACTGAAGAAAGATTACAGACAGAAAAATATGTGATGGAGAGATACTATGGAACTTGGGAAACGAGTAGTGTTCAGGAATAACAGTATCATGCAGAAGAGTAGTGAATATTCTAGATATTGTGTTAGAATGGGAAGACTAACAATTGTAGATATAAGATGGAAAGGGAATGCTTTTAGAATTATAGCTTTATATGCTTACATTATATAAAGAAAGGGAGAATGTATATCAACAGATGTTAGATTATGGAGTAATAAGTATGAATATTATAATAACAGGAGATTTTAACTGTGATTTAAGGGGTAATAAAATAGAGATATGTAAGAAAAATGATAGAAGTTATGAAATGTGAGAAATTGATAATATGGACTAGAAAACTATGGAAATATAGAAAAGGTACACTAAAATCTGAGATACATTACTTTATAATATCCAAAGGAATAAATATAGCAGAAGGAGAAGCTGTTGTAACAGGATTTGCAGACCTCTTAGCAATGTGGGTGGAGATAACTGATAATAAAGATTATATTAGAATAGGAAAGGGTATAAAACGGATGGAATGAAAAAGTAAAGGAATTAATTATACAATTATGAAAGGATTGTGTGACTATGAAGACATTTTATGATATTTGGTCAGAATGGTGGATTATTTTTAAAAAGAAATGTAAAAGGAGTTTTTTTCAATGAAAAATATGAAAGGAAGAAAAACAGGGATATGTCAAAACACACAGTATGATAAGAAGAATTTTTAAAAGAAATTATGAAAATTTCAAGGAATTATATAAACAGTTATTTTCTACAAATTAAAAAAAGAAAAAGTATCAGTATATTTTAACAAAATGGTGAAGGAGAATAGGATAGGATAAAGAGAAATGAAAGATAGACAGGGAAATGCAAATAAAAAACAACCTCAGATTATGGAAATTGGTGTAAGTTATGTGGAAGAAATGTTTAGAAAGAGAAAAAAAGAATGTACTGAAACATGGGAAGTAAAACATTTTTTCACAAATTAATAAATAATTTAAAAAGAGATTACTTTATATGAATTAGATAAAGTGTTCAAACAGTTAAACATCAAATCAGAAGCAGGTTGAAATGGAATTAGATTTTAAATGTATGCACATTTAGGAAAATGGCAAAAAAAGTATTTGTTTTATGTATGTTTAATGAGTGGACAAATGAAGGTTTAAATCATAAGAAACTATGTAGTGGAATATTAAAATTCATATGAAAGAAAGGAGAAAAAGAAGCTATAAAGAACTGGAGACCAATTGCATTAAACATCACAGATTATAATATATTTATGAAAATAATACAGAAAAGACTTGAGAATACCAAAGTAAGAATTTTAGTGAATACATGGTTAAGTAAAGAAACAGAAATGAGTAATGGTATAAGATGAGGGTGTCCTATGAGTACTATTTTATTTGCTATATATATATATATATATATATATATATATATATATATATATATATATATATATATATATATGAATATAATATTTAGTGAGGTTAATCAAAATAAAGAATGCAAAATATTTAATTCAAACATGTGTTGAAATTCCAATTTTAATAACATATGCAGATGATATTATTATAACAACTAAAAACATGGAATGGATGACAGAAGCTGTATTTTGTTTATCTGATTGAAAGAAATAGGTATGTCTTTAAATGCAGATAAAAGTGAATGCATGGAAGATACAGTAAAATACCAGGTTTACAATTCTTAATAAAAGAACTCTCTGTATTAGGAATATATTTGATAAAAAGAAAATAGAACACAATAGGAAACATCACTGAAGGAACAGAAAGAAATCTGTGCTCTGTGGAAAACATATAGATTATCCTAAACAAACAAAGTACATTTGATTAATTCAGTATTAATAGGTAAAATAGCATACTTATTAAGTGTGGTTATGATTGTGATAATACATGAGAAACAATTCTTAGAAATATTTATTTTCCTTTATATGGGTTTCTAGATTAAATCCAATTCAAAGGAGAGTATTGTATTTGAACAAAGAAAAAGGAGGACTAGGTATGTTACATCCAGTAGTGTGTGTGGCATTTTTAAATTTGTATAAAGGTTTGAAATGGATAAATGAAAAAAAAAATAAGAAGATAGTAACAAGATTATTTATATATAACTATGCAAATGTTTGGAAAGCAATAAGAAGAAATAAAAGAATAAAAGAAGCTATAAAGAAAAAAATAGAGAAGTATTAACAAAAGATAAAATGTGGAAATTAAAAATTGATGACATAGAAGACTGAAAAACATGGTATGGAAATATTATAAGGCAATATGGTGTTAATCCATGGGAAATGTACCAGACGAAAAGATTAAAACAGTAAAAGAAAGAACTAAATCGTATAGCAATAAGGTAGAATGTCAATATTTTTAATGGAGATTGGGAACAAAAAAATTACCAGTAAAAACTAATATTCTGTATAAAAAGAAAAGTGAACAAATATTCTTCCATTGTGTTGAAGAATAAACCACAGAACATGTATTTTTGTAATACAAGAGGGTAAAAAATTTGCAGGAAAAATTATGTACAGAATTTTTTCAGAGATTTCAAAGACAGTAATAATATAAATATGGATATGATTGAATGTGGGTATTATAAGATCTAAAGTAAATAATCAACATTAAATTTGGATAAAAACGTATTTTATGTAATATGGGTATTATGGAATGAGAGAATAAATGAAAGCACGTTTAATTGGAAACTAATATTGTCAATAATACTAAGAAAAAAAATGATTATGGTTATGGAAAAAGAATTGGTGGTTGAATTAATAAGAATGTATTGAAGAATAATAGACTAAGTATACACAAACAAAAATGAAATCATTCAAATAATTGTATCATTTTGTAAATATGTACATTTACCAGAATGTAGAAATGTAAATATTTAAATAATGTACTATGAAAATAAGATGCAAATAAAGTACCACTTCTCTTTTTGATATGTGCCAAATGATCTTTTGTATCCTTCTAAGCTACCACTAACTCAGGCAGATGGGGCCTTGGCTTAATGTCTCATAAATACTTTTTGTTGATCAGGTTCATTCCACTAGGCATAGCCTATTTTCATTGGATCTTCGGTGTGGCATGTGTTATTATCTAGAAGAAATGTTGGCAAGGTCATCAGCAAGATGTCTTTACTTTTTTTAATGTCCTATGGTATCTTTCTCACCAACCTGAGCTACCATCAATTCAGACAGATGGGATCTTACTTTTAAATGTATTCTAAAAAACATCATCTCAGGACAACAACATTCCCTTGTGCTGTATTGCAGTAAGAGTATTGACAAATGAATCTAAACACCTAGTATAAGTCAAAGTCAAAGTAAGCTTTATTGTCATTCAGATCAACAAATGCAATGTATCACTGGATGAAATTTTGTTGCTTCAGACTCGTGTGCATTGAAAAACAATTTTCACAAGCAGGTGAAGGAAACATATAACAGAAGAAATTCTAGACAGTTCAGATACAAGTACACACATAGATAACTTACCCACCACCATTTTTAAGATAGGATAGCAGCATAGCATAATTCACAGTCCCCATACTTGTGCAAGTAATAATTTAGTTCAGATTACATAACTTAGATAAATAGAATAATTTAATTCTACGACAATAAAGACAATCATATTGCACTTATGGTTCTCTCATGAACTGAGGGAGTGTTGGCAGTGTTAAGTTTAATTGTTCAATAGTCTGATCACTTGTGGAAAGAAACTATTCCTGAATCTTGCTGTTCTACACCTGATGCTTCTGTATCATTTCCCTGAAGACAGGATGTGGAACAGACCATGTGCAGGATGATACCTGCCCTTTATTAGTTTCATGACCCTGCCTTAGCATCTGCAAGAGTAAAGGTTCCATGTTCCTATGATTTTTCCAGGCCTGCTTTACAGCCTTCTCTAATGCCTTGCAATCTGCATATGAGCAGTTTCCATACCATACTGTGATGTTATTAGTCAGTATGCTTTCAATCGTGGCCCTGTAGAATATCATGAGGATGTGGGAGGGGAGGTTTGCTCTGCATAGTGTCCTGAGGAAGCGGAGATGTTGGACTCTCTTTACAAGGCTGGAGGTGTTTGTTGCCCAGCTTAGGTCATCTGAGATGTGCACTCTTAGGAATTTGCCACTTTTTATCGTTTCCACTGCCATACCACTGATAGTGATGGGTGCATGGGACCCTTACTTCCTCCTGGAGTCAAAAAATTATTTATTTCTGTTTTGTAAACATTTAGTGCTAGGCTGTTGTTGGTGCACCATGTGGTGAGTTGGTTCACTTCCACTTTGTATGCCCCCTCATTGTCATTTCTGATGAAGCCGATCATGGTGGTATCATGATAAAGTTGATGATGTGATTTGTATGATGTTTTTTAGAGCAGTCATGGGTCAGCATTGTGAGGAGAAGTGGTCTTAGTACGCAACCTTGTAGAACCCCTCTCTTCAAGGTGTTGCATCATTTGTTGCCAACTCGAACAGTTTGGGGCCTGTCTGTCAGAAAGTTGAGGATCCAGTTGCAGAGTGTATTTTCTATGCCTAGTTGACTTAGTTTAGACAACAGCTGCTGCAGTATTACAGTGTTGAAGGCTGAGCTGAAGACTATGAACAGTATAACCTCCTTAGCAATTTTTGTTTTCAAGATGGTTCAAGGTGTGATATAGTGCCAGGGATATATCATCTGCAGTGGAGTGATTTGGTCTGTAAGCAAACTGTAAAGGATCAAAAGATGCAGGCAGACAAGATGATATATTCTCTTTGACCATCCTTTTAAAGCATTTTATCACCAGCGGTGTGCTGCGATGAGTCTCTAGTCATCTAATGTGACTGGGGATGACTTATTTGGCAGAGGAATGATGATGGCAGACTTAAAGCATCTTAGCAAATTAGCCTGCTGGGGAGATGCATTGAAGATGTCAGTGAAAGCAGGTGCCAGTTGATCGCACAGTTCTTGAGTAGATGACACGGAATTATGTCAAGTCCTGCTGCCTTACCTGGGTGGACTTTTCTTAGGCTCTTTCAGACTGCTTCCAGTCTGAGACGTAGTGGTAATGGCATCCCCATCCATAGGTAGTTTCTTTGGTAAGCTGTTGTTTGTCTCCACAAATTTGCTGAAGAAGGTGTTATGTTTGTCTAGAAAGTCCATATTATCTAGAGATTGTGTTGACAGAGGTTTGTAATTAGTAATGCACTGGATGCTCTTCCACAGCTGCCTTAGGGTCCTTTTGATCTGTGAAATGTTTTGTATTTTTAGCCTGTGAGCATGTTTTGCTGCTCTTACTCCCTTGCTCATGTTGGCCCTGGCAACTTTCAGGGCATCTTTATCTCCAGACCTGAAGACAGCATTACATGTTCTCAGTGGTTTACTATCAAAAGATGGAAAGTGAGGTGCACAACAGGCACCTCCTCAAAAATGGTAGGAGAGAGTCAGTATGTCGATGTTCAAGTGTACGTCAGTTAATAAGGATGTACACAAGGCAGGGACATGAGGTATGGCTGGCAATGGCAACTGTCTACATTAACATCGACAAAATGTTGTTGATGTTGCTGCGTCAACCTTTGAATCTACATAATACACATGAGTCGAGCATATTCGTCACGTAAAACAACATTCGCTGTTTTCAATTTCAAGCTTTTGATAATAATCCATTCTCAGTAGCTCATAGACTTCACTAGAGAGTCATGGCTTTTGGTTTTCCCTTTTAGTTACATCCTTCAAGGTGGTCACATCCTCATCACATTTGCTGATATAGCCCACTGCTGTTCCAGTATACTTATCCAGGTTTGCATGCTGTTCTGTGGTGGCAGCCTCTTTGAATAAGTTCCAGTCAGTGCATTTGAACCAGTCTTGCAGGGCTGAGACTGCTCCTTCTGGCTAGATCTTTACTTGTTTTTTGAAATGTTTTCCTCTTAGCAGCATGGGTTTGTAGGCTGGGATCAACAAGATAGAATTGTGATCCTAGCTGCCTAGGTGTGGATGGGGAACTGCTTTGAAAGCTTGCTTGACATTTGTATACACATGGTCTAATGTATTTGCTCCCCTTGTGGCAAAGTTCACATATTGATAGTAGTGTGGTAATACTGTTTTCAGATTGGCGTGGTTAAAATCTCCTGCCATAACATTCACACACTCGGGATTTTTGTTTTGTAGTATGAGAGATGCAACGCATGGCCTTGTGATGTTCTGGCATCAAAGGAAGGTGAGTTTGCTACCTGTTCATCCACTGGCACTGCTTGGCATGAAAAGATGAGCCATGTTTCTCATTTCTCATAAGCCTGATATTGTACTTGGAGATTTTAGCTTGCACTGATTTGAGTTATCTTGTAGATGGCAATGAAAATCTTTGGGGATTATATTGTTTAAGCGTTTTATTATTTGAAGATAATACCATTATTTTAGATTTTAGTTTTCCTTAGTCATGTAAGAATATTTAGTGTCCCAAATTAAACTTTACAGAGAACAAAAATTTTGTTTAATGGAAGTTATTCATCAAAACACGAAATAAGGTCTAATGGTGCCCTCTTCCTAAGTAGCTAGCAGGATGAACCCAAATGATCAGTTTCAGTTGAACATAACACCCATTGCAATACATATTTTTTAAAAGGACATAGACATAAACAAAATTTTAATGTACAGTGCTTTAGCTGCCAGGACTTCTGAATGAGCTCTAGAAACTTCTGTAACACTTGGATTACAAACATTACAGAGCAGACTCACCTCATTCTTTAACAGATCCATGTGGTCATCTTTGGGAAGTTGTACTCCTGCATGAGCATTCAAATACCTGGCATGCCTGAATTTTTGGAAGCCTTGTTTTAATTCAGTATTGCCTTCATGCACCATGTTTTTTTATTAAATGGTGCACACTAGCATTTCTAGATCAGTTACAACACTTTCTACATGGCAAGTTGGTGTGTTCATACAATATAAAAATGTCTTTAGGCAGTTATGAAAATGAGAATAGTTCCAGACAGCAAGTAACAAGAAAACTGCACAGGATACTACACAGAAATCACTTTAAATGTATTTGTAGAAATGACTCAAAACAGCAGCAAATGGGAGATTCTGTCAGCATAAACATAGCCACCTGCTATCTGTGCTATGCAGATCCCATACTAATGCCTCTCAATTCACAGCTGAGGACCAAAAAAAGACAAAGGAAAAAAAAGCTCTTTGCAAAGCTGAATAACAAAGAAAAACAGTGCTACTTCATTTTTGCAGTTGTAGCAAGCTCTTTGCTAAAACTCAACAAGATTGCTACAGTTACTACAACCAATACACTTACTTCATGCTCAGTGGCTCAGTGGTTCAACCAAGAAATAAATGCAATATCAGCATTCATTTATGATGCCGAGATATTGCCTTGCTTTCAGAAGGCAATTCCATTTCTGCACTCCTGTACCATCTGCACTTGCTGATCATGACCCCTAACATTTTGTGTCTGGGACAGTCAGTGCCTTTGCCCTGTCCTAGTTATGGCTCTGGCTATCAGAGCTGCTGCCAGCATTCATTCTAAACAGTAATGCATACACTGATGATGATGGAATGATGAAGTTTTCATTGTTAGTGAAAAGAATCCAACCTTTCAAAAATTTGTTGAAATTAGCTATATCAGAAGTACATGTTCAAAAGCAAGACTGCCTTGAATGCAGAGTTTTGTATGTGAACAATAATATGGGTAAGATAGAGAGGCACCTTAGCACATTTTGCATATTACAGGGATAGCTCTGTAGTCATGTTTAGTGTCACATGTGTATTTACCTTCTACAAGATAGGGAAAGAGACACATGCTGCCCTGTCACATGCCTGATCCATGCCCCTTCTATTTTGTGTCCCAACTGTAGTATTGTTATCCAGGAGACATTTGTGCCAAGTCAGTCACAGTGACATATTTTAATTCCTAGCCTTTGCCTTGACTGTTCACATGCATTTTACATTGAAAGTTGGAGATATGAATTTTGTAGTTACTTAATATCAAAAATATCTTGAACTGATATGTGAAATGTTGAACCAAGCCATTAATGTTACTATGATTCCCCATAGAATTTTTATTAGCGTTATCTTTATGTTTCACATACTTAACATTGAACTGCATGACCACAGTGTACTAGTCAGATAATAACATCACAGTGTTCATTTTTAGCAGTGTGCCATACTTCAGAACATGACTAATTGAGTTTTCTGACTCATGTTCACCTGATTAGTACTTGAATGGCTGCCTTCTGATTATCATCAGCACATTATTATTTTCCCACGGCACATACATTTTTGGTCACTAACATCCTCTGCTTTTGTACAATGTGTCAATAAAAATCTCATCATTAGCAAAGTGTGCAGTTAATCATTTTTCTGACATAGATGTGTGTGTATATATATATATATATATATATATATATATATATATATATATATATATATGTGTGTGTGTGTGTGTGTGTGTGTGTGTGTGTGTATATATCTGTATCTATCTATATATACATATATACAGATAAAGAGAGAGAGAGACTAAAATATTCATTCTAAAGATAAAAAATAATGGTATATTAAAAATGATGGTTTTGTTTTACTGTGTGTTTCAGAAATAATGAATTGAATTAGCATTAAATATAGACTAAAAAAAAGTACCCAAGTTAATAAATGAAATAAATGTAGATTTGTAAAGTTAGTCAAAATAAAATTGATAGGCAGTGAGATTTTAATACCTGGAATTGTAGCTAGGAAACAGAGGTTTGCATTTGTTTTGTATTTCTACACTTCGAATGGAGAGAGAGGCTCACGAATAAGATAACTAGTCAGATTTTAGAGAATAAATTAACTCAAATATGAAATGTAATAGTGGTGAAACACACAGAAGAAAACATTCCCCGGGATTCATGAAGCTTGCGCCAGGTGTAGGCGTAGCGTCGGCATTCTAACACCAAAGATGGCCACCGAGCGATTCAGGTACGAGCTGTTTCCATGTGCACTACCTGTGTATACTATACTCGCACAACTCCCGAGCCTTGTATGCTAATTACCCCATGTGCAGCAGTGTAGCATGCAAATGAAGGTATGTAGTGATTCAGGAAGTGGTGCAGGAGTAGTGTAAGCATACAGAAATGTAAACTGTAGAAAATGGTTTACATTTTTGCAAACATAAAATCAGAGCCATGACAGACGACCAAACACATGTATTATATTGTTAACATATGCCAATGGCTAAATATATATCCATTGGTATAAAAAAATGTACAAAATATAAAATTAACATTTAATATATATAGTCGCACTATCGCAACGTGGAAGCGCAGGGCAGCGGTGCATAAAGGGGATCACAAGGAATATATAAAAATATAGAATAAAACCTCAATGAAACACATAACACAATTTCTCCATATTAGTCAATGGCAGGCATGCTACACCATACTTATGGCGCAAGGGTTGCTAAGGGGCAATGACAGTGCTATGTGCAGTAGCTAGGAATTAATAGGCAATGCCATGCAAATGAGAGAAGTAATAGTGAATCGCAGATTCCCTGCTGGTGTAAGGATTCACCTCACAGCGTAGCATTATAACATGGAGGTGTGCCCTTGAGATAAAGATGACATCAAGAGAGGGGTGTGTCGCCATTGCTGTAAGCACATTGGAGCATTGCTAAACCTGTCTGCCCCTAGCTAGGCAAAGCTGCAGGATAGGGGTGTGTTGAATTGGCCATAGCTATGCTTAGCTGAGAGTACACAAGGTAATCGTGTATGCATGTGAACAGAGATGAAAACGAGCATAAACCCAGTAAATGGGTATGCATGGCATGCACTGCAGCTGAAATAGGAAGGATATAGGAAAGAAATAAGGAAATGCTGCAGCAGTGAAATTGGAGTACAGATGACTAATTAACACCTAGGAGCCTACAGTGGGCCATTGGCAACAGCTAACAAGGCTGCAAGCAGCTACCTGCAGAACAGAGAAGGGGAGGGGCTGTACTGCAAAGAAAACAGTAAAGTATCAAAGCAGAACAAAGCTGACATGCAGTATATCAGCTACAAGGCACATTTTGCCATGACTGGGTAGGGAAAGTACAAAACAAGAAAGACTGCAGGTGGATGCATACCTGATAATGGGAGGGGATCCAGGTCTAAAAGTGAATTAAAGGGCAACAGATTAATCAAGGCAGGCAAGCAGATCTCCAAAGTAAAGGCCCCACACTTGCAGTACTCATTGCAAAACCCATAATTAAGACATGCTGCAGCTGGAATAGCTCATACACACCCACTGACATCAGCAACATCCATAGCACAATACTATAAAGTGTGAAAGCACCTCACACACATTTGTGTATTCCCATACACTCTGCACCAGTGGTGTATACAGATGGGGAACTTTTATTATGTACATGTTAGGGGCTGCCATAGCTTTGATCCACCAGCATGTGTTGGAGACTGAAGGTGGTGTGGAGGATGATGCACATGACCACCTCAGGCACCAGAGGAGAGTGTTCAGACCCAGGGTAACCTACTAGGGGCTACATGATCTGGAGATAGTAGAGCATTACAGGGTGGACAGGGACATCTTACAGCAACTTGTGGAGCTGTGCCGGCCATGCCTCAGAGCCAGAACAAACAGAGGGGAAACTATCCCAGTGGATATGAAGGTATGTGTAAGCCTGGGAATACTAGCTACAGGTACTTTTCAAAGACAACTGGGGATATCATGGGGATCTCACAGGCATCAGCATCGAGGGTACTACACCACTTCCTGGATGGCATGTTACCACATGCCAATGAGCACATATACTTCCCCCGAATGCAGGAGGAGTTGTCCAGCAATATGCTTCTCTTCCACCATGTGGCAGAATACTCAGAGGTACTGGGTGCAATAGACTGCAAGCAAATACACATCAAGTCACCACCTGGTGAGCAGGGTAGGTGCTACATAAACCACAAGGGATACCCCTCCATCAACTGCCAGGTCATGTGCAATGCCCAGGGCATTATCATGGATATGTGTGCTGGCAGCACTGGAAGCTATCCCGACTCCCACATCTGGCATGGCTCACAGCTGTATTGGTTGTTTTCCAGGGGGGATATCCCAAAAGGCCACCTGATGCGGGATGCTGGCTATGCACTGGAACCGTGGATGATGACTCCCTTCAGAAATGAACACACACCCATGCAGGAACACCATAATGAGGCACATGCACAAACCAGAATCATCATAGACCATATGTTTGGTATGCTAAAATCACAGTTCCATTGCTTGGACATATCTGGTGGAGCCTTGCAGTACTCTCCAGGCACATGTGCCCACATCGTCATAGTGTGTGCCATGCTACACAATATGGTCCTGCGAAAACAGCTGCAGCAAGTACAGCATGGTGAAGGCCCTCACAGCCCGCCACCATTGCCAAGGGCCCCACAGGCACAGAGGTACTCAGACCATAAACACCCTGAGCCAGACCCAGTAGGCTGACGGAGGCGTGCCTAGTATGCCCATGCCTTGGCAAAGAGGGAACATATAGCGCACACACTGACAGTGTAGGCAACTAGGGACTGACACCTTTCTCCACCTGCACACACAGTAAAAATGGATGGCACACACACAAGACTACCTGTCATGTATAGGCAGTCTACTATGTGCATCCAACATAGGCAGCCCTCAACTGTTGCATACACAACTGCCATTGGCACAAGGTAAGTCAACACCTGAACAGCAAAGTAAGCTATTAGCATATGCAGCTCCTGTATGTATAGATTCATAGGTAAGTAGTTGACCAACTGCCAGAGGCCATTCATAAACCCAGCCAAAATGTGTCAGCTTTTTCCACCTCATTGATTCATTACCTGGCCCTCTGTGGAGAAGAGCCAATGGCGGGATCCCTGGGGTGCATCTACTGTTCCCCATCCACTCTTCAAGGTTTCTCTTGCAGAGTGTTAGTGAGGGGCTCTTTATAATGCAGTTAGGGATGTTGTTCCAAAATATGGGGAGTGTCTGTGACAGGAACCTGTCCCTCCAGCATCTTCCAGTTCATTCTGTGACAAGATTCAGCTCACTACAATGTGTGGCTTACTGTGACATGGATTCCCATAGGTGGAGCATATCCATCAAGCCTGAGTTCGACATGGCTGTTTTGGCCAGCGGAGATCATCTCTGGGTAAACAAGATGCCATTGAGTAAAGCAGGAGTTTATTCAGTCTGGCTATATAGGCCATATGTTGGAGGCCAGTATTCCCCTTGGCGAGGTACATTCGTTGACCCCCCAGCTGTTGGAAGTGTCTTCTGAGGTACATCCCACATGGGTTATTATACCCTATGATGGGACTGGTGAGTAATGAGTAAAGGGGCACTATAACCCCAGTATATCTAGAGGGGAATCCTTTAGAATCAGATGGCCTACATAGAAGGATGTCCTAACTACTGTGGAGATATGATTGTCAAAGGGGAGATCACTATCTACCTTAGTCCCCAGATTCCTCATTACCTAGCCAGTATTAAAGTGGCTGCCAGTTATGTGTTAATATGTGGGTGCCAATTCCACATTGGAATGACCATGCAGTTAGTAGCACTTGGCTGGAGGCCATGTCATTGGCACCCTGTGACATTCTCCGTGAGGCCCCTTGAGGGATGTCTGTGTCAGCTGGACTATCAATCATGGCTCCCAGTTCGCAGTCATTGCCAAACATGGTCTGCCGTAGTCCACCTATGTTTGCCTGCACCTCTGAGATGTATATGCCAAGCAGTAGGGCTCCAGGACTGAGTCCTGTGGGACACCAGTCATGACTGGTCAAGAGTTGGACCTGGAGACTGCTAGTCATACCATGTGGGTTCTCTGTGTAAGCCCATTGACAACCCAACCTGTGATGTATGGGTGTATGTACAGGCTGGTGTGTTTTTCAATAATACCTGAGTGAGGCATGGTGTCAAAAGCCTTGGCGAGGTCCAGGTAGTATGTGTGAACCACCTGCCCCATCATCTAACATATTGGTGACAGTATGTAAGACGTCAAACAGGTTCAGTAGGCATGAACTGCACTCAGCTAAGCTGGCCTGGGGTGGGTCACCTGTTCGAAGGTTACCAATGTCTTTGTTAATGAGTGCCATGAGGATGCCAACCATACCATTGCAGACCAGGCTAGTCAGGCTTATGGGGCAGTATTTACCATGGTCAGTTGTGATTCCACCTTGATGGAGTGGAATAACCTTTGCCACGTGCCATTGTATGGGCATGTAGCCTGTGGAGAGGCTGAGGTAGGAAAGCTTAATTAGGTGGGGAGCAGGTTGTCTTGTACAGTATGCAAGATGCAGTCTGGGACAACATCTGCCTCCATTGACGCTGTGTTCTGCTGTTAGAGAGGGCCATTTCCACCTGTGTGTCTCTGATGTGTGGGATACTGTACCTTTCAGGTAGTGTTGTGGGCTCTTTAAGGGGTGAAGTATGCACTGAATATAATCTGCAAGGATGTTGGTGATATCAGTAGGGTCAGCATATTTTGTGCTATATTTCACCAACACAGTGCAAATCTGTGTGTCACCATGTAGATCCTTGACATAGCCAAAAAAGGCTTTGTGGGTATCTTTCGAATCCTTGCATATTCTCCTGCTGATGTTAGGCTTGGATGATGTCATGAGGGACCTAAGTATCATACTAATAGTGGTCATGGATGTCTGCCCTTCATGGGATTTGCTGTGTGTCTGGAACACCGTCCTACTTCTGTAGTATAGCCTGTTTATTACAGAGGTCTACCAGACCGGTGTCCTTGTCTAGGAGGAGTGAGTCTTGGTTTACCAGTGATGGCGCGTTCTATACATCCATGTAGGTGCTTATAGATTGCATTTGTAAATCTGTCTGTATCTTGAGCAGTGTTTCCCCTTAGCTTGGGGGCTGTGAAACCCCCCACCCTTGTCACTAGTAGTGTAAATTTAGCTGTAGAAAAGGTATACACTGTGGTATCCCTGGGTGGGGTAGATGCATGCTTGGGTGTGGAAACAGTGAATAGTTCATGGTCAGATCTAACCAGTGACCGGTTAACCTCCGCTGTGGTGCACCTGTTGCTCATGTTGGTGATGACCACTTCTAGTAGTTTCCACCCCACATTAGGGAGGTTACCACCTGATAAAGGGCATATGAGGTGATAAATTCCAGGAAGCGCTGGTCCTGAAAGTGAGTACCGGAGTAAGTTTCCCAGTTAATGGTATGATAGTGGACATCGGCCAATGCCAAGGTGTGCGTTAGGACTGTCATGTTCTCCACTGTCTCCAGGTAGGTGGAGTGGAGGTCCTGGGTCATGAAGGGTGATCCATAGCAGGCCACAGTTTACATTGCAGTTGTGGCTGATGTTAGCTGCACATGGATGATCTCAGAGGTATCATGCTGCCCCACTAACCTGGAGGTGTAGGTATCCCTGATGAATATGGATACAGCCCCTCCATGTCTGTCAGTCCATGTTCTGTGGCTGAAATGTGTGGTATGGGTTGTAGTCTGGTAGTGCTGGTGTGCTCTCAGGAGCCTTAAGACAAATTTCAGTTACTGCACAGATGTTGATGTTGTCCATCCTGAGGAGTGCTGTGAGTGCATGCATGTTGTGATCACAACCCCTGGTGTTGAGTAGCATAACCCACTATTGTGCTGTTTACAGAGCTGGTAATCACCTTCAAGACTCTCCTAAATAAGGCACCATGGGGGCGCCAATAGCCTTGGCCAGTATTCCAAAGCCTAAGGCTGACACATAGGCCAGTATGGTATAATTTTATGCATGTTCCCCCTCTGTGCTTGCTTTTCATCTCCCCTGTAGGTAACCTACTAGTAAGCAATAGAAAGCCTTAAACTTATACAAGTCTTCTAGCTTTCAAGATAGGCTGTTGGAGTGACTAAGTATCAGTGTTCTGTATGTTCTTGCTGTACTTAACTGTTTCCTGACTAGATGGAGATTTATCACTGTATATTGTGATCTGAAGGTCTGTTTATTCACATATTATGGCTGTGATGACCTGCACGTTAGAGGTTAACAGACAGCCTATTACCTGTCTGCCCAAGGGCAATTAGAACCATAGCTACAGTGTGTTGGCTTTCCCCCCACCATTGGTGAAGTAACTGAGCCTCTGTCAAGCATAGCCAATGAAGCAATTCCAGGCAGAGTTGCTGGAAGATGTTGAAGACTGGGGTTGTGGAGGGTAATAGGGGCACTTAATGATCTAAAGAGGGCATGTTAATAAGACAATTCAACACCATTCAATTCCCCCAACAGGTCTTGCAGCTATCAAACTGGGCAGGCTCCCCCACCCCCTGGCTGTATGGTTCTGGGACACATGATCCCAGGGGTGTATATTCTGTTACCCATTCACACAACAAGGTTTCCCTTGAAGTGTGTCAGTGAGGGGCTATGCCTAATGTAGTTAGGAATGTAATGTATTGTCTCACAGTACATTTGTTATATGTTATTTCAAGAGTACGTGAAGCTCAGTGAGTTTGGAGGCCTCCGCCCTTTGCTTAGCCTAGCTTACACATAGAAATCATGTAAACAGGAAATAGGCAGAAGCAACGTTAATGTAAACAGTGTAATGGTTACAGCATCTGCATAGTATCTGTGCATTCGAGGTTACAATCCTGATAAAGGCAGGGATGTTTATCATGTGGAAAAGTATACCTTAACCACAGCTTGCATATATAGGTAGTAATCGTATGCATAATAAACATTTGAAACACCCATATAAACCCATGTGTGCTGGAGAGTACAGTCAACAGAGAATGTAATGCTATGTCAGCACATAGTGAGATGTTACTTCACTGACATGTATATATCCTGAGTAGTTAGCGGATGTGGCCATGTTTGCGCACACAGGTTATACATTACAAAGTTTGTTTAACTGTGTTTAACCGCTGCTATAATGTCACACAAACACTTTTAAACATGCTTACAACTGCTTAAATGAGCCTTATTCTGCAGTAAAAAAACATTTGTAAAGCATCACAGGTGTCGAACCCTGGACCTTACACACTATTGTCATGGGACTTACCACTAAGCCATCCGAGGTGTATACATGTCTCATGCTCTTGAGACTACACCTTATACCATATGCATTTCACTGTAATGATCACAAATGGGACACTCACTTTGTGTACATATGTACAGTACATAGTAATGTACTGTAGTTTGTGAACCAACACATTCCAGTCTACATATGTACTACTGTTACAAACTAATATGAAATATATACATATATATATATATATATATATATATATATATATATATATATATATATATATATGTCAGTGATGTCTGCACATATATATATATATATATATATATATGGGTTCATGTCTATGGATCGACAACTCACTATATCGACATCCTCTTCACCGACATCTAAAATAATCGACACCGCAAATCACGGACATTTAACAGGTAAGAGATTTAAATTCGCTAATCATGCCTACCATGTTTTAGTAAGTATGGCAGTGTTATGCATGTCTGGTAGGCATGATTAGCTAAATTTAAATCTCTTACTTGTTAAATGTCCGTGATTTGCGGTGTCGATTATTTTAGATGTCGGTGAAGTGGATGTCGATATAGTGAGTTGTCGATCCATAGACAAGAACCCATAGATATATATATATATATATATATATACATATATTACACAGTTACATCAATAGTCATATATATAAACATCTATGAACACACTTTGTACACAGAAGCACTCCAAAGGAATTGGGGTGTACACAAAACACATGCAGCTCTGGTATTATAACAATCAATATTAACCTAATTCACAATAGAAGGGGTGGTTATTCTTTATGTGAAGATTTGGGTGGGGGAGGAATGATGGGTAATGCAATCATGCATCAAGGATGGCCTGGGTCGGATGTCCAATAAGTGAACTGGAGGAGTATACATGGAGTATGGGGACAATATAAAAAGGACACAAAGCAAGAACCTTTCTCATTTATAATATACCCTGTCATGTCACATTGCAACACCTAATTTCACAAACATATGAACATTAACATGTATCAGACATATGTACAACAACTGACTGTCACATTTCTTTTCAGTAGCGAGGAATGTCTGTAGTGCAATGTATATTCTAAACACCATAACATTTGCACAGATCGCAGATGCCTTAGCGGTAAAATAAGTGACTGTGGTGTTCATGTTCCTGGGTTCAAGACCTGTAAGGGCTGTTAGCTTATTCTCAGGGCCAGAATAAGGGCTGTTGGATGCAGGTGGATTAAAGCACTCTTAAGCAGTTGTAAGCGGGTTTCCATGGGTTTGCGTGACAGTAAGCAGCACTGAAATATGGTAAACGGAGAAGCGCTTCACAGGTTTAATCTTTGCTTAACATCACGCAAACAACGGCAAACCTGCTTACAACCATGTAAATGTGCGTTATTCACACTTTCCCTACCAGTGCCTACTCTGAGAGTTAAAATATAAACATCTTGCAGGAGTAGAACCCGCAACCATGTACGCCATCGTCACAGTAAACTAACACTAAGCTACCTGGGATGTAGCTATCCCAATTGCATATGCAGACATGTTAAAACACAAAAGGGAAGAATGTGTTGAAATAGGACAACCCACCATGTACCCAATTAAAGGTGTATGCTTATATATATATATATATATATATATATATATATATATATATAGAGAGAGAGAGAGAGATACAGACATGTCGATATATACAGGTCTACATATATATGTAGATATATAGATAGGTTAAAAACATCTACACATCTATGGAGGTACAGATAAACGTATGCAATAATATATATATCTATATACACATATATATATATATATATATATATATATATATATATATATATATATATATATATATATATATATACACACACACACACACACACACACATATATATATATATATATATATATATATATATATATATATAAATATATATATATATATGGGACTACCTGATAACACCGACATGAAAAACGATAAAAAAAAAAAAAAAAGTTCAAAAACACAAAACTTCACATGCCCGACAAACCAAATTCCCGACAATAAACAAAACAAATACCTTTCCCGAAAAACACACACAACACAAGCACACCAAAAACCTTACAAACCTACACTAAACCTTACATACACAACTATCTATGCACTAACCTTAACCCAAACCCTAACCCTAAGGTCCGTCACTATCACACACTTACCTTACCCAAACCCTGACCCTAACGTCCATCCCTATCGCACACTTACCTTAACATGTTGGTGTTCTCAGCGTTGGGATTCTTAACTGTCGGTCTTCTCCGTTGTCAATCTTCCGGTGTTGGTGTTCTTGTCGTTGGTGTTGTGCACTTTCGGCGTTTTCAGGTAGACCCATATATACATATATATATATATATATATATATATATATATATATATATATATATATATATATATATATATCTACATATATATATACGGATACATATATATATATACATATATATATATATATATATATATATATATATATATATATATATACACACACACATACATACATGTCTGTAGACAGCATCCGAAGTGGTCATATCTGAATATAACATGGACCATAGCAATCACACATTCCACCCCCCCAAACAATATGAACATAACATATGAAGAGTATATGCCAATACACTATTACAAATATGTTCTATGGACACAGTCACCAACACAACTGCAATGACTGCAAATATCCATGGCAGAAATACACAGACAGCTTTCATTCTGCAAAACTTTATTACATTCCGATGTATTTGTCAAAAGGATTCAAGGACTAACAGTACCTGCATGCTATACAGGAAGCATTTAACAGTGCCTTAATGAATCAGCCTGCAATTACCATAGTATTAGTCCACTAAGGGAAAGGTGTTCACATAGGGAAAGAACACCCACACACATTTAGATGTTATATAAAAGGGGTTCCTACACACCTGCATGTGCTATGTACACCCATCAACATCTACCCCACAAGCAAAATAATTACATCAATACATACTGTCATACCATAACCAATTATTCAATGACTGTACAACATCTGCTGAAACCTTAACATACCTGGACACAGACACACTAATATGGCCCTATGTGAAATAGTTGCCGTTATACAATTGAATAGCTGCCGATGTAACAGGGTTTTTATGAACTAATCCATTTCAGAGGGGTGAAAGGTTCATACACCAGGATGTTTTACCATTTACTGATTATCAGCACAGTGTGATACATAGTAACACCAAACTAAATATGTCTGGTATGCACACTGTAAACCCCCTAAAATTATATGCAGCCTTGAGCTGGTCAAACAACCTGGCCAGACTGAAACATATGCAGAAGTATTAGGTACAGACAAACCCTGCACAAGTAGCAATGTTCAGAAATATAACAGCAGTACTCACATTTAGACCAAATCCTCTAGTCATTACACACAATATATTACTGTTTGTCTCCATACAGCTGTTGCAATACATTCCAAACAACACTTCCACTCTGTCTTCCTCACAAGTAAGGCAAAGGGACAATGCCCAAGTGGAGTACTCAATTATACTCCATTGTTGCCATGGTATTGGCTAAGGTAGTAGCAGCACAGCTGATGTACATGTAATTAGCTACTTAGGAACAACAATTGGTCATCGTGATAGCACATGTTACTGATCTGTAACTATAAAAGGTTGCCTTGTTACACATTCAAACCATCTGTATCTACCTGTAGGACAGTACAAAACACTGAAAGATGAACCAAAAATGAGTATTATACTAGTCAATAACACCTCCGATTACTAAGAAGGTATGTATAACATGTAGTATGTCTGTGTATGTAGTACCTGTACTGTAAGAATTACAGTGTAATCATTGCATAAAGTGGAAATAGCTATCTTGTAGCAATGTATTGCTGAGAAATAGTACTGCTTGTAGTATTCAAAGTGTGCACTGCTGTAGGTCACATGGCAAACTCCGCATACGCCACAAGGGATGATATGTGCTTGGAACCTACCAATTCGCATCCAGCCACTGTCAGTGTCAGGACTGGTCCAACAAGTATGTGCTATAACAGGGGACAGTATATGTCGATATATTGTAACAGTCGACATATGTATGGGTGTATAAGTAAGATGAACATGTTAAAGGTGGGCTTACTGTGCAAATATGGTGTGCATTGTGGGATATTGTGCCAATAACTGTGTAATGTACAGTATTCTAGGCAGATTTGTATTCTATTCTACATAGCAGTTCTGTTATGTTATGCAAACAGTAGTTATGTCTGTTGGCAATTACAATACTCAATAACAGGATACATATCATTTATATTCATCTGACAGTTTAGCAGCATGATAGCAAAGATAATTGGAAGAGCCAGGTAACTATCCATGCACATAACACATGTAATAACCACCTCTCTAGTATTGTTTGCAAGCAATAACAGCTGTGCATGTGTACATGTTATGCAAATGTGCAGTGACCCTTTTTACAGGGCTGGACCTCTCTAGTATCATTTGCAAGCAATAACAGCTGTGCATGTGTACATGTTATGCAAATGTGTAGTGACCCTTGTTACAGGGCTGGACCTCTCTAGTATAGTTTGCAAGCAATAACAGCTGTGCATGTGTACATGTTATGCAAATGTGTAGTGACCCTTGTTACAGTGCTGGGCCAAATTGCTATGTGCACACCTACATAGATTGGATATTGGGAGTACAGACACATTGGTTGAACTACCAGGTTTGTGCAGCCCAACTTCTCATTGCCAACCTAACAGCCGCTTGCACATACTGTATGTAAGGTAGTGCATAGCACTGGTAATGAAACAGGTTGCATATAATCTTTAACTCCAGTGTGACATCTGCAGTAGGAGTGTAAGATGTAGGAGACAGCTGCCCATGTGTAACAGCCGCTTCATAGGTGATGGCTTACACTATCTGATTATATCCTGATCATGTTGATAGTGGCATCAGAGTCTATTGATACATGACTTTGTTTGGAGAGTGGGTGTCTTTGCCCAGCAGAGCTTATGGTCCTGGTGGATATGTGAGCATATACCTAGAGAAGGAAACAGACCTGTAGACACTTGCATCATCTGTAATCAACTAACAGGATGTGATGTGCTCCTCAGAGGAGGATTGCTGCTAAAGGTAGCTACAATGTTTCAGAAATAGCCAGTGTTGTCACATCCATAACACAAATATTTACATGTGAGCATCACTGTCTAAAACATCTTCATAAGCAATACGTAAACTAAATACAGTACTTGGTACTTGTAGTACTGAATGCTCATACAGGCATGTCCACTAGTCAGCTACTGGTGTTTACTAATGTCAGATTTGTGTATGTGGCCATCCTGGGGAAATGTAATCTCTATGCCATGTACACTGCCAAACCCACCTAAAACCACGCCCCGCACATTGTTTGGGATGCTGCTACAGAGGTAAGCTGGAAGGCAGCCCAGTCTACAGCCATGACTGGACTGGACAGTCATGAGGTGTAGGTTAACACATGCAGCTCATCAACACAACCAACACATACCCTTACCAGGACACAGTAAGGACACCCACACACACTACCAGAAATCACACACATTCACAGATGTGTCTAAGTATCTGGCCAAACAAGTGACCCCCCCAAGCAGGAAGAGACAAACACCGAAATATACAAACTGTATGACATGGTTTGCATAATTGTGCCACACCTCAGAACACGTGACTGGAAACATGCTCAACAGTACTCATTTGTGAATGCAAACTCTTGCAATATGTTACGCACCAACCTATACGAGAGCATACATACTGTCAGCTGCCTGTCTGCCATGATTAGCCACATACTCATACACTCAGACCACCTTTTGAACTATACACATGGCTCTGGCATATTCCATGTTGTTGTGCAGGACCTGTGATGCAGTAGCCTGGACTGCATGGAAACACATGTAGGAACTGTCAAGTCTTGTAGCCCATGTAGGTATGTCCCAAGGCCTGGGTAGCATTTTGCCATTGGCCAGAATGATACTGCAGTACAGGGACAAAAGGATTGTATTCCACAATTGTCTAGTGTAGTGGTGCAAGTCAAAGGGTATCTAGTATCTAAAAACAAAACAAACGTAAAACAGCGACCACCAGGAGTAAAATCCAATCTTTACTAACAAGTATCCAAAGCGCTTTTCGACAAGCCCAGTGCTTGCCTTCTTCAAAGGAAATGACACAACAGATTTCAACCACATTGATATAGTACAACAATTATTCAATCAATTAAATTAATTAATTAAAGAATTAAAGAATTAAAGAACAGCCTGCATCAGTCAACATCAAGTGAAAATTAAAAACAGTGCTGTGAATTGTATATTTAAAACACTAAATAACGTAAAATCCTAAATTTAATATATAACTAAATATTAACTTAATTAACTCATGTAAATACAAAGAATATTAACAATAAATACATATGTAATTATAGTGTCATCTTGTGAGGTTTTTTAATTTCAAAATGCTAGCGATTGAACAGGTATCATTTAATCCAGGATACATATAAGCATACAATCTCACCTGCCAAATTAGCTCTGCTTCTTCTAATTTTAAAGGTCTAGGTCCTCCTCTCTGATCTATAGGTATATGGTCTATTGCCATGAATTTAAAGCTATGGTTAGGGTAAACACTGATATGCTTGGCTAAGGCATTCTCCATTTTCAATTTTTTAATAGCATATGTGTGTTCGTATATGCGATCCCTCAGCCTTCTCACAGTTTTTCCTATATAGAAGGCTGGACATAATTTACATCTAGCCAAATATCTATATTATCTATAAATATCAGGTATCTAGTATCTGTCATCCTGGGATAACATGGTTGATAGACCATGCTGCTTTGCCAGACAGGGCCTGCACCTGTCACTCCTGGGAATCTGGATACTGCCTAGGGCTCATGCTTCCCCATAGTGCCTTCATCATGCACGGTTCAAGTGAAGGTCCACTGCTGTTACAGGGACAGCCAAGCAATAACCTGCGGGTCTCACTACACAATGATACATGTCAGAAACACTATACGGACACACATATGTCAATCCCTAACATGGAGAACATATCTGCAGTGGCTGTGACATGTTTCAATGCTCTAGAGAGCACACTTGCATGACCATGTTATAACACATACCTCACCTCTTGCCCATTATCCTTTATTGGAATACATGTGCTGCAGGTGTGTCCATATTCCTGAAGGATATGTACACCCCCACATTAGTTGCACTTGCATAACTTCAGATGCATTATGCTGAGCAACTACCTTTGTGCCAAACTGGAATTCAAAATGCACCTTGAGACAGATCACCAACCAGGCCACAGACTTCCCAACTGTCATAATGTGCTGTAATGGGGAAGATTAGGTCTGAGACAGAACCATAATAATGGCTACTCTCACCTATTCCATTATGAACTGGGAAGACTCCTCATGTACCAACACCTGCACTCAATGCATGCTAGATTCCATCGACCCCACTGACCTGGATCACAGTAGTCACACAAACAAGGCTAACAGTATGCTACACATAGTTAGTCTCCAATGCTAATGTTATGTTTCCTAAGAGCAGAGTGGTGACTGTCATGGCACCCATGCAGATGGACAATGCATGTGCAAATGCTGAATCCTACACAAATGAACCTTAAGCAGTCACATATGTGCTGTGATTGTGCCATTGAAACAGAACCAGGATTCAACCCAACACAAATAAGAAGGCAAACTGGTGTTACCATGCTTTAAACTGTAACACAGAAGGTAGTAACTGTTGCAAAAGTGAACACACATGAGTGTAGGTGATCCCTGATCAGCCTCAGTAAGATGCAGATACACCATATAAAACCACACAAAGCTACTGTGAAACTAATCAGTCACATATTATGAGTCCAAGCACAGAGCATTCTATAGCTGTGTCATTAATCGTAATGGCAACAACAAGACCTGCCGTGCTGTACAGCACTATGGCATGGGAAGTACTGCACCTACAGTAATAGCACCCGTTCATCCAGATAGGGTCTTGGAGAACCTAAATCCACTCCCCCCCCCAACAGGTACACTTAGTAATATATCCAAGTACACTTCAGGGCCCCTATACTAACAACTATGCAGCTACAAGCTGCATTCTATAAAGCCATACCTACAGCTTTCATGGGCCCTGTCAACATCTCAGGGTGTATCCTACACAAATGTAAAAACATTCAGCTATCCACATACACATCATGTTCAATCATAGCTCCATGTCAGGCTATGTACACACCGAATGGTGCATAGCAACAGTTATCACACCCCACAAAGGTGGAGACACCATTGATAATGGGACATAGTGCACAACTAGCCTGCTGAGTCTGATCTGTATGGCCATGAACTGTGATCAATGTACTTGATGTACTCGGTACAGATGTAGATGACAGTAGGGTTAATTCACACTGCATATCATGACCATACCAGGTCGTAAGACACCATCACCCATACTGTGTTCCAGCTACATTCAGTAAACTAGGTGTATATTCCTATGTCACAGGAGTGGTTGGCAACTGGACTGATGGCAGAACCAACACTACAGAAGGTGTCTGACTAATACACGCACATCAAAGCAGTGCCAGCCACAGTAATACAGGGGTAATTCCTGGTACTCCCCCTCTTTGTTATCTATACCACACAGACTAACACAGAAGGCATCAGCCTGTTGATGTTTGCAAATGACTATGAACTAGGAGCAATAGTCAACTCAATGTGTGCTGCGTTCAACATACAGAAGGGCCTTAGTGTGTCAGATGTGTGGTGTTTGATGTATGGCCACAATCTGACAGCTACGTATTGCATTGTCATCCCCTATGTTACAAGCCCAGTACCCATTACCACCTAGGCAGCGGTCAACATAATGGCAACTATGTGTATGGGATGCAGCTGGACAATACTTTCCTTTGATAGTTACTTCATCACACCAGACAGGTAGTCGTATGTGGCACCCCTAATCATGACAGGGTGCCATCCAGGAATATAGAGATAATTGCTCAGCCATACTCAACACCCATGTGACCCCATAATAGATCACATATTTCCTTTAAGGGTTATTGCCCATGTGTAGATGGCCTACACTGCCCTTCCCAATCCCTAGTGCACTATGTGGCATGCAGCCTACCCTGAATAAAGCCATGTCCAACCCAGAGGTGTTGGACATGCTACACTTAACACATCCTAATTCCAAATAAACACATACGTCATGGACATCCACATTTCTAATACAAGGATCACAACATGCCTGACAGATCTCTGTCCCATACACTTAACATACTCTTGCCATACTATGCATCCCTGTCCAGCGAAGCTGCACATCGCCCCTCTCTGTGACATGGTGTGATGACCCCATGCCAAATATATCAGTAACCCTGTGGATCAGTTCTGTGGCACTGCTTGAACTGGCCACTGAAATGTACCTGTCTGTTGCCTACAGCTAGGTAACCTGTCTGCCTAGGGTCATAAATGGCCCAGGGCATATAGCCACTATGACCATACATGCTATAGTTGATATCCAACCCTGCATATATATCCAACATCAGGCTAGCTATTGTCCCATGTGTTACACATGTGCAACACAGCCAATACATGGCAGGATGCTACACAGCTGTACAGTGCCATGTAGATGTATAGGGCAAAACACATACATGCTTGGACTTCTGCAGGGACAGAGGTCATGTCCCTAATGGTTATGTATGACTATATATGTGACATATACACAACATTAAGGTTGATTGCATTAATGTGAACACATCCAGGCATGTGCTGATAGGTAAAGACACCAGTACAGGCAAACAGACATGCCCATGTCAAGACAACATCCACATGGTGTATGAGCAATGCCATCACATGACACACACACATATATGGCAATAACATCACATCACCAGTAAGTGTCAAATGTGTGTGACTTATACATGTCAGTGGTGTTAGTGTCATGTAGATTTGCAAAGACGTATTTGTAATCTTAATAAATCTGATACACATGTATGTTCAGCTGTACTGCTGTACTTCTCTGTGAGTTGCTGTGACCTGTCTCCATCATTATGTCTTCCAGGTATGCCACATAGCAGACTGCCAGAGTACAGCCACTTGGAGGATGAGGTTCTCGTCCCATACCTCCTCGACAACCACACAATGCTCTTCAGCTATGTGCCACAGGATGCACAGCAGCGAGATGCCCTGTGGCATGAATTCTGCAGGAGGGTAAATAATGTTGGCAGTCATAATCGCACCTATCAGCAGGTGTGCCAAACTGCACTAACCTCATAAGATGGGTAAAACAGCATACTAATGCACTCACCAGGGAACGAGGTGCAACAGGTGGGGGGGGGCACTCACCCAGCCCCCACTCACATGTACCGAGGAGCTACTGGCCAACCTGGGGACACCTGCAGACCTCCATCCACAAGCTTAAGCTGGTATTGCGGAGGTGGGTGTCTCTCAACCACCGAGCCTGGAGTTGCCTGGTAAGTCACTACTGTACATAACACACAACTATATTTCACATAGTTACATGTGTTACTGTACAATATGTAATGTAACATCATATGCAAGGCATGTATGCACACATGCCAAATACTATAGTCTGCTACTCTATGCATGAACAGATGTGCATACTCCATAGTATAGTATATTGTACTGGCTTATGTGCTAACATGGACATTGCACCCTGTAGCTATCACACAGGTGTGGATAATGATCTTACTGCTGTGACACTCCTGTTTAGGTACCTCTGGCATTTTGCTGCAACAGCAGCCTGTGTCAGGTGATATTTTTATTATTTACCAGGCTTGATAATGCACAGAACATATTAATTGCATGCTATCTGCCATAACACACGTACATATAATGTATGGTGCTCCTGTTAATGGACACTGGTCAGACCTGCAATGCATCACAGTGTTTACCTAGTTGAAACAATTGAAGACTATATGATACACCTACACTAAACCTTCCAAACTGTCATTGGCAGATGTGTTGACAACAGTGAATACAATGGTGGAGGTGTGTTCCACTGTAGGGACAAGTACTACATATCAGCATTGCACATGATGGTAATACAAACAGTACTGTACAGAGAGCATATGTGTGCACACACTCTAAATGTGTTGGAGCTGGAGTATGACCAGCCCACAGGATACACCCTTGTGGAGTATAACCTTGCTATGAATGTCCCAGAAGGTCATGTGCTATCTGACATGTCCATGACATGTAGTGGGCTGACTGCAACACTGCTCAACTATCCTGCAAAACATGTCTCGCATCCCACACATACCACCCTTTGTCTGCATAACCCTGTCCTCAGTGGAGCATATGATATCTATGGGTGTATGTCATATGGGATAACACTGACATGTGAAATAAGATGGCCATCACAACCATTGGACAGAAGATGTGTACACATGACCATGGAGGATGGCCAGAGACATGAAGCAACACACACAGTAGAAATGATGTACATGTGTGTACACCCTGTTGTACATTGGCTTGACACAATACAACTATGGCCTAGGTGATACTGCAGATGTGAAACACTAAACATCATACAGGCCTGTGCACAGCTTGTGTAGGCATAACATGAAACAACCACATAACATGTCTTGAACATCTTGAGTGTGTCACGACATGGAAGCATTCACCTATACAGTATCCAAATACATACATGTTTTGCACAACATACACATACAACCACATCAAGCCACAGATACAGTACATCCATCTTGCTGGTGTCAGACATCACTGCCATTCCTGCTCCTCATGTGTGTGAGGTACACAGATGGCATGTGGGACATAGAGTACTGCTAAGTTAGCCATGTGTGGGCATAGCTGCCAGGCATCAGTAATATGGTTGCAGATGTGCAGGGGTGTCATCTGTATACCCTTCTGTGACCTGTGTCACACATTCCACATTAGGGTTTATTATGTATACACCTCAGCGATGTGGTCACATTCCACATTAGATATGTATTGTATGTGAACATAGTCATGGCTATGAACTGTGTCAAGTAGCTTACACTGTATGGCAATTGTGAAACCACATGATGCCCTGCAATGGCTATGCACATCAGCTCAATGTGCAGTATCTCCCTGCATATTTGTAGGGTGGACAGACAAAATTACATCAGCTAAGGCCCATGTTACTATAACACATCCCTGCATTGGGACACCATTACTGTACTGTAGATTGGAAAGGACACCACTGTGTTACATGTGTATGCATGTCATTCAACACGTCAGCAGAAGACATGTCATACTACATGTAATTGGCAAAGTCATACACCACACAGCAAGCCGGTGTACTGTAAACCTGTGCTGGTCTGTGGCACCATTGAAAAGTAAGGACAGCCATGTCAAACATGTGTACAGCCACATACACAATGTCTAGACTCAGCTTAGGGGTAGGTGGAATAATGTTGAACAGACATGCACTGCTTTGGAGGAGATATGCAAGCTAGGGCTCAGGCAAACATAGTATGCATTTGACATACCCTACTGCTCATGTCCTCACACATAGGGGCAGTGGCCAACACAAAGCATCAGTGGCAGATGTACAAAGGTCAGCGATGTTCTGTTAACATGTGGTGTATGTTGTACACACCAAGACAGTGTGGTGCAATGGTGCAAAGTGCATGCATTGTGTTGCAGGTATGGGGCATAGGCTACTAACACAAATGGTGCAATACAGGTACGTATGCTAACCACTACTATAATTGTGTAAGGTGCATGCAGTCTGCTATAACACATGCATGCTGTTGTGTGCAACTCAGGGATGTATGGTAACTACCACTATACTTGTCTAAGCTGAAACTATAATTGTCTAAGCTGAATGCCATCTGCCATATCACCTGCATGAAGCTTGTGTATCTGTGTGTCTGTGTGTCTCTGTGTCTCTGCGTGTCTCTGTCTGTCTCTGTCTGTGTCTGTCTGTCTCTGTCTGTGTCTGTCTTTGTCTGTCTGGTATAACTTGTAATGTACAGTTCTTGTCTTCCCCTCACAGGTGTTGATGTAGGTGTGCTGCCCTCCTGCTGTCCACCCGATGTTAGTGTTCCCACAGAATCTAGCAGTGATGATGATAGTATGATTGAGGCACAGGCAGGGTTGTCAGGGGCTGAATCTGTGCCATTGTTTGCCATTCCACCTGTCTCCCCCTTATCCTCGCACACAGTTCCCCTGTCTACACATACCCCATCACCACTGGCCATAGAGGAAGGACAGTTGATGGGTGGTAGCATGGAACAGGGAAGTGTGGAGACTATGGAAGGTGTGCCTGCACAACATGATCCCAATCAACAGACTGGTGATGTCCCACACAAGCATGTGCCCAGCGCTGCTCGTAGGAGGACCACTGGCCAACATGCCCCTGTGAGGCAAAGCACATCAGCTGGAGTCACCAGAAGCATGTTTCGGGCTGTAATGGAGGCACAGGCACATGCTGAATGGCACAACAGTGAAGGTCTGAGGCTTCAAAGGGCTGCTGTCCATTCATTAACTGACAACATCCAGGCAATTGTAAATGCTCACAATCATCTTGCAGATGTTTTGGATAGATGATTGGGTGACATGGTGGGAGTCCTTGACCATGGCATGTCAATCCTCGAGCATGGAATGTCTGTACTGGAACATCTGATGGGAATGAGGCATCGGACATGTGGATGTAGGTCAGCTACATCACCTGTTGAAGATCTACGTGAACATGCTACTGCACATGCCCGCTCCCATAGTGGTGGTAGCAGCAGCAGTGCAGCTGGTGCTATGCAGTCCGCACCAGGACACAGCAGGCCACATGCACGTGGTCCTGGATGGTCCCAACAGGGACACGATTCCAGCAGACATGTGTCATCAGACAGTACCCAGTCTGGACCTCTGCCTGGTAGTGCCTGTGCAACCATTGGCAGGCACAGGTCACGTAACCATGGCCGGACACTGTGAACTGTGAAACCTGCCTTGTACAGTCTGCAGCTGTCAATAATACCCCTGTGTAGGCCAGCCACATGCCAGACCTGTGTGCATGCATACACACACACTGGAAACAAATGTAGGGCACCTCAACACACACACATGCATAACATCCACACACGCCCAATGATATCACAGGCCCTAACACACACACATGATGTCATCCAATGACGCAGCCTAGGCCTCTGGCAAACATTATCACCCTGTGCATATGATGATGCCTGTTCTGTATCCCTGTCATCCACACCATAGGTGCAGGGACATGTTCATATAGTCTAATGCACAGGGTGAACATACTAGGTAGACAGTTGTAGATTAATATTGTTGAGTAGTGTTAACAGGCACAATACATACCATGTATTACAGTTTTAGAGTGCACTTTGTACATTTGACAGTATGTATCATGTGTAACAACACTAACAGCATGTTGATCTTGATGTTCTGCCTTCCTCTTTCAGGTGTAGTTGCATGTGCCGGGGGATGTCAGTGTTTGCGGTTAGTGTCCCATATGTACATGTTGACTACCCACAGGCCAGTATGACAATACCTGCATGCACTTTGTAGCTTCCACATCACAGTTATATTCTCCCATGTTTCAATTATGTTTACTGTTCTAATGATCCAAGAGCATGATAGCTGTGTAGTAAGCTACTGTGTTCAGAGTCGTCACATCCATAGTGGGTGACAGCACAGGTGTAGTTACCTGGAGCACGGAGGAGGTAAAAGAGTAGTATGCTGGATGACAAGGGTAAAGGCCAGTGGAAATAGTGGCTTCTCATTGGGAAGCATTAATACCCACTGTCATGACATCATGCAAGCACAAACACACCCACACACTCAGGTATTCACAGACACAGTAACACACACTCTGACACACACACACACACACACACACACACACACACACACAGTTGCCAGTGTTCGGATAAGAACCCCTCCCTATGTGCATATCATCATTATAGTACTACGGGATTACAAGACATGCCACAGAGATTACATTTGTATAGGTAGTTGGAATGGCCTAAGATCAAGGACATTGACAGGGATACTACAATGCAGTGAGTGTATGTGGGGAGGGCGATCAGTCAGTAGGCTATGTAATAATAGGTCACACCCCAGGGTGTACATGTTAACAGGCGGTTAGAATGCCCATCTACGATTGATGATATCAACAGGGATGCTAGATTGCATTGAGTGGATGGGGGGAGGGGCATTAACATTTCACTATGGTAAAATACAGCCTCACTCCAGGGACGAGACAGCCATACACACAGACAGCCACACACATACACACACACACACACACACACACACACACACACACACACACACACACACACACACACACACACACACACACACACACACACACACACACACTGTGGCATTCACAAAGATATACACCTATATCACACACATAAAGACACTTTACATGTGTGAGGTTCAACCACCTGCCTATGCCTTTCTTTCTACACTTCACTCTGTACTGGTGTCAACAACAGTGTTCAGGAGAGTGATAACATGTGGGATGTATTCCCAACCATATGTGACATATATGGACACACCCACCCACGCATGCCAGTACTGTGAATCAAACACCTGCCTATCTCATGATAGGTATTACAGAAGTACAGCACTATTGTATCTGGTATAAAGCTTACTGACTCTTTCCTTTGCCAACTGTGCTGATATATGCACAATATATGCACAGGGAAGGTATTACTGTTACAGGTGTCATAAGGTTTGCCTTCAGTGTCACCCTTACAGCATTCTACATTGTCTGTCTTCCACTTCAATTAACAAAACCTGACCTTAGCAGTTACACAGGTTATTGTAGGACTGGTTGTAACACACCAGTGAGCTGTCTTCAGTAATCATTCATCTGCAAAGAAGCCCCATCACTTAGTAGTCATGTCCAAACAACTGTCCATACCTTATGTATGGCTTACTGTACTTAGAGCATATCACCATATACAGTTGGAAATGTTGAGGCTGTATTGCAACAGCATGATGCACTAAGACAACAGTCACCTTCAGACATCAGACACTGCACACACATGGAATCTACACAAACATCAATACATGTACACATATGCGGTCTACATCAGTAAGTGCACTAGCAGGTCAAGAGGATACATTCCACACCTTCCCCACGCCATGTGTGAAACATAGCCGAGCATTACACCATAATGGATGTTGTATTCATGTACTGGTAGGACACCACCACCTTCACCGAGTAGCCAAGTGTACATATATGACAACAGCACATATCAGCGAGACACACACACAGCATTATTCCATGTCATACTCCTACAAACTGTTACTTGACAGTGCCATGGTGAAGCCAGGGCACTGTAATGGTCAACAGTGAGCACATCATATTTGCCACACACACCTCATGTTTACTGGAAGAGTGCCAGCAATGTGCTCTGTTAGAGCTAGGCAGTACACTCATTCAAGCATGTGCGAGGTCTGCGGCTTATAAACATCTCACCCCAGCATGTACTGTCTATTGTGGTACTAAGGCTAATGTCCAGGCAGCACACAGCATGCATGGCTTGCAATTGTTGACATGGGGTATATGTAGGAGCTGTGGCCACACATAGCTGTACATGTCATGAACATATCACATGTGACTACTCAGGAACATACAGAGCACAGCTGAATTTCCCTGAGTCTGTCAATACAGGCCTTGTGTAGGTCCTATGATCCTGTTATTTGGGTATGTTTGTAGGCATTGCAGTAGGTGGATATGTCTAAAGACATACATGCCCCATGGGGTATTGTATGATATGATAGGTGTCATGGATGACCAGTAGAGAGGGAATATTACCTCTGTTAACATAGATCTAAAACCTTATGCACTGTTAGCATGTTATCTGCCATGTGCATGTGTGTAATCACTGTAGCCACCTGTATGTAGAAAGGATAACGAAAGCTATGGTAATGTCATTTATGTTTTATGAGTGTGGGATGTACATATCCATGGCAGGTACAGTTAGGTCATATCCAACCATGAGGGTGTTGTTTACTGGTGTACAGCAACAGTCGACCGTGTTAATGCTGACAACATCTGAGGGACCCTGGTATGTGTACTACTGAACTGGTTACAAACAGTGGCATTATTGCATTGCATAACACATTATGCAGCTGTGTCTGTACATGGGTACTTTGCACAGTTGATGTAGGCCTAGGTACAATCCACCAATGGAAGGTTATCTGGTGGTCAACCATACTATGTCATACCACTTATGGATGTGTGTTGGTAGTCTACAAGGTGGTGGATGTGTATGAGGATACAACCTAGAATGTAGCATTTGCCACTGTCACCTGTACCTGACTCATCTGTGATGCGTTATGTTGGAGTAGTGGTCTTTACATGCGAGTAGCCTTTATGAATATGTGTACACCACCACCTGGAATGGTCTATACCACTGTTATGGCCCACATGTCTGGATCTGAGTGATATGGTGGTAGTACAATTGTGCACTACAGAGCCTTCAGCCAGGTGTTCCTCACTGCACAGATGTCAGTATTCCTCATTGTAGGTTCTACATTGAGAAAATGGATTATTAAAGCCACACATCTAGCACTGGTTAGCATAAGCATCCAATGCAATTGTCTTGTAGGTGTCCGGGTGTTACTTCTGGGTGTAGGACATTTGCCTTGGTATGCGGCTATATGGGTAAATGCAACCTAGGTATTATCCACACACACATGAAACATGGATGCATGTGCTCTGTGTTGAAGGCTCATTGTTCGGTCATGACAGCCCTGAATGACAGATACTGGACAAGCTCATAATAAGAGCAGGACATTGGTTCATTGTTTTGGTCTAGCAGTTGCCACTCTTACCATGACATCACTGCGAGTGCCATTAATGTGCTTGTAGCAAATGCCTCATGTAAGGTGACGGACAGCAGCAGAACATGTGTATATGACCAATGTGAGATATACATAGGGTAGCAGTCCAGCTAATAATGACAACTATTAACACAGCTGGAAGAGGTCATCTTGGCACCTGCACCTCAGTACCATTACACAAGGTGGCTCACACATTAGCCTTACACATGCCACTTTTCCACGTATAATGCCACTGTCCACAACCTGCTATCAATGTATGCCTTTCAGGACAGTAAGGTGTGTGACACATGCTGTAGGTAGCATCTGCCTGTGCGACCCAGGTAACCTATTGTCTGTAACGTCAACGCATGCATGAATGTGTATACTTAACATATATATGTCAGTACTTCATGTACATGTATGCATGTGTATCACACAGCACAGACACAGATATATCATTTACGGGCCACATACAGGTATCAGGTAGCAAACCAGTAGTATGTGCATATATACTGACAGGTAAGATGTACCTAACTGTAAACCTGTGTGTTTACAATAGGAGTCCATTACAACATGTTCTGTACTGTAAGTGTATGAGCATACACACTGTGTCCTTCAGTGGTTAGAATCGGAGTGCATCCCAAACAGCCCTGTGCTACTAGGTGTATGAGCGTACTCACTGCCACCTTATGTAATTGAGTCAGTGCATCCAACAAGCCCTTTGTTACTCAGTGTATGAGCATGCCCAGTATAACCTTGTGTAGTTGTAGTCATAGTGCATCCCAAATGGCCCTGTGCTACCAAGTGTATGAGCATGCCCACTGTAACCCTGTATAGTGATAGTAGTTGCCCATTCCACAGATGACCATACTCCAGTTCAGGTTCCTGTTGTGCTACAACTATACCTCTCAGGCCTACCTACAGATGATGTGTCTTGTTTGTGCATACAGGTTGTAATGGACACCTACTTTAAACACACAGGTTTACAGCTATGTACTTCATGACTGTCAGTCTCCCTGTTGTTGTCCTCAGTCTTAGAAGGGCAGTCTGACTGCATTGGAATGCATAATCTCTGAGGCGTGTCTCGTAACTGTGTAGTACTATAATAGTGATCCGTACATAGGCAGGAGTTCTGATCCCACCACTGGCAACTGTGTGTGTGTGTTTGTGTGGGTGACAGCAAATGCCTGTGTGTGTGTGTCAGCAAGTGGTTGTGTGTGTGTATTTGTGTCTGCATCCTGTCATGATAGTGGGTTTTGCTGCATTCCAAAGAGATACCTTCTTTTGCATAGGTCTTTATCCTTGTCAACTGCTAAACGTCTCTCTTCCCCCCTCCCCACTGCAAGTAATTGGTCCTATGATGTCACTCAGCT